>NW_022985563.1:190745-474641 GCF_010093815.1 Pseudovirgaria hyperparasitica
GTTTGCGTAGTGGAGGGCGGTTGGGCTTGGGGGGTTGTTGTGTGGGTAGAGGCCTAGGGCGGATTGGGGGAGTGCTGGGTTGGAGGGGGGTTTGGGGATGGGTTTGGTTGCTGTTGTTGTTGTTGTGGTTTTGGATCTTGTGGATTGTGGGCGGGAGGGTTGTGTCGAGGGGGTGTGGTGGTCGAGGTGGAGGTGTCGGGTTGGTGGTGATGAGGACGACGAGATGCTCAGGGAGGACGAAGTGGTGGTGAATGGCCACGAGTGCGCCGACGGTCGAGGATTGCTGTGGAGTGCGACATCGAGGAAGCGCGTCGCCGCACGATGCGACATTCCAGAGTGTAGAAAAGTCGAAGAACGAGGTTTGGCGTCGCGGGCGGGAGAAGTGAAAGATATAAATATTATATTTCCTACCTGAGATGGATAGCGCCGCGCTCCCACGTGCTGACGTGATCTACGGAGCCACCAACTTTGCGGCGAACCCCATCGACACCCCCGACGCTCCATCAACAACAACACATCATCACTCACACTCGATACAACTCCCCGTCTGACAATGGCATCGGCACACTCCCCGCAACTACGATCTCTCTACAGACGCCTCCTGCGCGAACTCCCCACGAAAGCCAGCCCCTCAAACACCATCCTCTCACATCCATCCCCGATCCAACAACGGATACGGTCTACATTCGCAGCACGCTCCGCCGCCGCCCCAGACGCAGAAACAGCAGCCGTGCCAGAGATCCAAGCCGTAGATCAATTCATCCAGACCCTAAAGGCACAGCGGATGTACGCAACGCTAGTCGAGAGATACAACCCGGGCATGAACATGAACGAGGAAGAACGAGTGCGTCTGACGGCGAGGAAGGTGGGCATGAACCTGCCCATAGAGTTTGTGGACGACAAGAGATGATGTGTTTGAGAGGGTTCTTTGGGGCGAGTCGCGGATACCGTGAGGGACGGAAAGCGAGCAGTAGTTTGGAGGAAATGCTTGCCGTCCGTCGGCTGGCTGAATGGCTCTTAATGCGTTGTCCGGGCACAGCAAGCAGCCATGCGTTTAGGGCTGCATGGATAGACAGACAGACACCCTCCAGATCGGCTCGGAATCGTCCTTGGGCGCGCATCAGCATACAAGAGCGCATAGCGCGGCTAATGCGGCGGCGTCCCTTTCATCGAAGCACAACAAAAACATGTACATGTACATGAGTAGAACAACGACGACGACGGCCGGACTTGCACTGTACATATCACGCAGAAGCATCATAAATCAGCATCTTAGACAACAATATCGTAGACATCTACACTGCTTGCCAATCACTCCAAGTGCACACCTACCCTAACACCCAGCATCACACAAACTCCATCCCATCCCCGTAGACACCATCCCCTCTCACCATACCCCAAACCCACAAACACACACTATCCGACCATACAAGATGTCCGACAGACCCATCAAACCCCCCTCAGCCCTACAAACCCCACAACCCACCCCCCCAGCATCTACGTGTCCATGTCCATCCGCACCCCCCCAGACCGCCAACGCGGCAAATTCACGCCCCAATAACCAAGTCCATCAAAAGCCCTACCACCTCACGCAATCCATACGTGTACGCGCGAAAGAACCGCCCCCCCTTTCCAATCCACAATGACTTAAAAAATTGCGGCACAGTCGCGCCGAGAAAATACCCGCGCCAATCACACACACGCCCCCGACGACGACAAACGGCAGGCTTCTGACTGCGCGGCTGCGAGGTAAGCGCTGCGGCACGGTTGGTTGACTGAGGGGCTAATTAGGGCTGGGTACTTGTTGCGGAGAGAGGGGAGGAGAGAGATGAGGAGAGAGGTGTATGAAGCTTGATTCGTGGATCGGACTGGGGGGTTCATATGAGCAAGCGAGCAAGCGAGAAAGAGAAAGTGAGAAAGTGTGTACGTGTATATGTGTTGAGCTTTTATGAGAGTGAGAGCGTTCAATGGAAGTGTATTCACCGGATCGATATTTCAGCTTCGCAGCGTGGGCGCCGAAACTGTTGACGAAATTTGGTAAGTCTCTTTTCTTTATCTTTTGTCGAGAGTCAGACAGAAGGAGGGGGCAATGGGGAAAGGCCCAACCAAGCACGTGGTAAACTGATGGAGATTTGAAGAGGGCTGATGATGAGAGGCTTAGATGCCGCCGACGTGGTCGTGCCAGTGACTTTCGAGGATATATTTACGCCGGCGACCAAGACGGCCATGAGCACGACGACGACGACGCACGAGGATGATGGGGTGGAGGGAGCGCAGCAGCAACTGGATCCTGAGATTCAGAAAGGTATTGAATATTACTATTGTATTACATGTAGGGCCCACGAGAGTGCTGACGGATTCCATCCAACAAAGCCTTGCCGCTGGAATGCAACATCACAAACACGCAGCATCTGCGGTCATCGCCCACAGCAACATGCTACCGCATCGACGTGTCCACGCCCGATGCCGAGCATCACAGCTACTTCCTCAAGCTTGCCCGCGGCAACACCGGCTGGGAAGCCCTTCGCGGCGAGCACGAGAGCACGCGGCTGATCTACTCGCTGCAACGCGACCTGACTCCCACGCCGATGACGTGGGGAACGCTCATGTCCGATAGGAACACACACTTCTACCTCTGCACATACCACGACTTCCAGCCAGGCCTCGCCCCGGATCCCGAGACTTTCTCCAGACAGCTTGCTGAGCTCCACGTCAAATCCGCATCGCTGGGCGAGCGCAGATTCGGCTTCCATGTCCCGACGTATAATGGCGACATACGACAGCGGAACTCGTGGGAGCGCCGGTGGGAGACGTTTTTTGCGAAAGGCCTGCAGAGCGCATTCGATTTACACAATGAACGTGCCGGTTACGTCGAGGAGCTCGAGGCTGTAGAGCATGATCTGTTCAAGATCGTTGTGCCGAGACTACTGAGACCACTCGAGAGTGATGGACGGAGGATAATGCCAGGACTCATTCATGGAGATCTTTGGCATGAGAATACGGCAGTGGAACGAGGTTCCGGTCGAACTATGATATTTGACGCCGCCAGTTTCTGGGGGCATAACGAATGTAAGTCGTATATGCCGACCATGGGATTTTAGGCTAACTGTGTCATGACCAGATGAGCTGGGATATTGGTTGCCAGAGCACAACAAGTTCGGTGTAGACTACTTCGAAGCCTACCATGAGCTTGTGCCGAGGTCGGAGCCAGTGGAAGATTATGACGACCGGATTAGACTATACGCTCTGTGGGTTCTTACACCTGTCCCAGCTACTTGTGTGCTGATTCTCGCAGGCGTTTCAATCTACATGCTGCAGCGCTCTTTCCTGGCGACCTGAAATACAGAGACATGGTCATCGAAGAGGCGCAGCTGTTGGTCGAAAAGTATACCCCTTAGATGAGGATGTCGACAGCCAGTGGTGGTTTGGGGGCTAGAAATTCGGACTATGATACAGTCATGAGCCTTCCACTGAAGGTAAGGTTTTATGTAATTGCACAATGCAAGTGATGTCGTAAATGTTCCCTGCCAACAGCCTATCGTCGTATGTCGAGCCCTCCAAACGCTCGGTCGAGCTCTTCTCCTTCTCTCGAAGATTGCTGATGCTGCTGCTGCTGTAATGGTCCATTGGTGAAACTCATCACGTTTCCAGCCATGTTCTGCTGTGAGCCTGACTCTAGTCCTTGATCCAAGGCTCCAGACTTCTTCTCAGGAACGAGCATCTTCACATCCTCGTCTAGCCATCCAGGCGCAACTCTCCTCTTCTCCGCCAGTTCCCTCTCTCGGATCCTATCATCCCATGCCTTCACCATATCTTTCGCGTCTTTCTCAAGCTTGTCCAGGTGCGCCTGAAGAGCACGACAGTTGGATATGATGTCGTCTGGATGCGCCGAGTGACCCCCAGCAGACATCACGTAGGCTGGCTTCTGGGACTCTTGGGAGGAGTTTAGAGTTGCGGGATCGTTGGAGCTGGAGTGTGTGTCTAGAGCAGATGGCGGGAGGGTCGATGGAAGCGACTTGTAGGTATACGGAAGAGTCGTAGCCGACGGTAGAGACAGGAATGGCGAGACTGTGAGCGGGAGTTGGGCTAGGAGATGATGCGGATCTGAAGCTGTTAAACAAGTACGCCGGGCAAATTGAGTAGACTCACGCTCGTCATGCATATTCAAGAGACTTCACGGGTGCGATTTGTATACTGGAAAGCCAAAGTAAAGGAGAGCTAAAGTGATGTTGGCAATGATCAATGCTTGATGTCAGTCAATAGTCGCAATACACCACAAATAGTGGGGCATCTGCACGTGACGTCAGGGCACAACTCAGTTCTCCTATCAGAGACCTCGAGTGTCATCATTTCATGGATATATAGCTTTGTCTCTCCGATACATCAATAAATTGCAGCATGCGCCAGTTCAAAACAGAACGAGGTCCTTGTAGTTCATTTAAGCTCAATCAAGCGCAGTCATGGATATGAAGCAGGGAAACCCCTTTTTGCTGAAAAGCGCAAACGCTCAAGGAGACGATCCGAACGAGAAGTACATGAGCATTTTACATGGTGATACCAATCTTTCTCATTTATTGTTGAAGTTGAGTTCAGTCCATGAGAAGTCTCCTATCCATCATGCCTTACCTGCTCCCTATGATTTCCAGAATTCCAACGCACGTGCCGTATTTCCCAAACGGGCGATCTGTGAATATCTCCTCCTTTCCTTCATTCCCATTCCTTTTCCATCTCGCGTGTTGCACCATCTCCAGGGCCGTTGGCAGCTCTAGTCTAAAATATCGGGATATCATGTTTGCTATTCGGCAAGCGACCGGCAAAGGTCTGGGGGTCTTTGCGTCCCAGCAGATTCGCTCCGGCCAACGAATCCTGTCCGATCGCGCCCTGCTTACAATATCTGCCTCAAAAACAGACATTCTTTCACAGGTAACTCTGCTGCCAAAGCTTGATGTAGCTGCTCTCCTTGGACTTTCTCAAAACCCAGCCAAGTCTGGCGTCTTGAGCTGGCTAGAGTCGATATGGCGTAGCAAATCAGCGCCCTCCAACACACGACTCAATCACACAATCCTAAACATCTTTAGAAACAACAACTTTGACATCGGAGACGATGTCCGCGCTTTGTTTCCTCGAGTAGCACGCTTGAACCATTCATGTGTGCCTAATGCGCAGGGAAATTTCAACCGCGCGCTAGACAAGTTCACGGTGCATGCCACGTCCGATATACAGTCTGGAGAGGAGATCACCATTTCGTATCTGGACGATCATCTGGCGCTGAGGGCCAACAGACAGAGCAAGCTCTTAGACAATTATGGCTTCGTCTGCGGCTGTAGGGCATGTGACAAGACTCTACCAGAGTCAGCAGCTCGAGAGGCTAGAAGAGCCAAAGCAATTGACCGACTTGAGAAGTTCGCTCAGTCGGGTCCCGCTGATGCTGGCAAAGAAATGGACGTGGTACTTGCTCTCTTAAACGCGTACCAGGAGGAGGGCATCCGTGGACGAGAGATTGCAACCATGTAAGAACCGCATATCTCCCAATGAGGAATTTTGACGCTCATCATAAGAAAGGTACATGGCAGCGGCATCCCAAGCATCAAAGCTGGGCTTCCAAGAGAAAGCTCGGGAGCTCGCTCTTGCAGGCCTAAAATGTGAAGTAGAGGCTGTTGGGGGTGATAGTCCTTTCTTCGCAGCTACGGAGAAGCAAGCGAAAGATTTAGGGGTTGGCGTAGACATAAACCTATAGAAGGTACATCCTAAGTGAACCCCTTCAGATCAGGAAAGACCAGCGGCAATATCTACTCACGACGACGCCCTCGATTCGACGCCGGAGAACTCTACGACATATCTCATGATATCCTACATATTATTGCTATCTACAGTCTTGCTTACTTTTGACATAATATCCTTCTTTTTTTCCCCGTCGAGACCAAGACAACACCACCATGTGGTCCGCATTGTTTGCTCCACCACAAACTCGACGACCTGTACCCGCCGCTGCACCAGAGGAGCCAATCGTGCAACCACCAATCGTGCAACCACCAATCGTGCAAACAATACTCGTGCCATCAGTCGCCGAGAAACCAGCCCGGGAAGAAATAACAGCCGAGCCACCAAAATCTCCAGGAAAATATATTCCCCCGCAAAGGAGACACCTGGATCAGCCTCCGGTCCAGTACCCTTCCACCGATACCATGTTGTTTGTAGCCGGTTTCACCAGGAATAGCGATGACGCGACGAATGAGAGACACGTTCGCATAATCTTCCGTGGGTTCGAGATGTATGTATCTATCTCCTCTCGCTCTAGCGCAAGGGTTTTACTGATAACTCCCAGTGTTGAAGTAGGGCGACGGATGCGTAGAGGAGCATCCACTTGGCGGACTCCCAGATTTTATTGCTGCGTGACATTTTCGACGGCTGCCGAGGCGAAGCTGGCAAGACGGGCTCTGAATCATAGACGGCGCCTGGGATTTGTTATAAGCGTGGCACCTTGGAGGGAATCAGACCCAGGGAAGCACATGAATCGGCAGTCGGAGTGGCCAGTACTCGTTCAATCTTAACGTTTGAATATCAATGTGACACTCCGGTGAATGCGCGAGATTGTACTTTCGCGTAATAGTGATCTTGTATTTCGGAAGACAGAGCTGTTTTTCAATCCTATCTATGCCATGAGCTGCCACAGAATCAACAATGGTTGCAGCTGCATATAACAGTCCAAAAACCGCTTAGCGTTCTTCATGTACTATGTACACCATGTGGGGTCACTTACGACCAGGTAGCTGGGCTAAATTAGTAAACTAACTACGGAATCCCTGTCGGAATGACACGATCGTCAATCCGACGATGTGAGCTAAAAAATTAAAAGGATCTGATGGATCAGCCCGGGGCCGTAGTACTCAGTCGCACCACTTTAAATATTTCGACCTGCCGTGTTTGTAGGTACTGTACATCCTTCTTACCCTCGCACCTATATATATGTAACGTACTGGTACCCATCTGACGAGTAAGGTTCAAAATACAAAGTCCAACCCCTCGAAATCCAAGAAAAAAAGGGTCGCGACAGCACATCAAGATGCCGATTGCCAAGGAGCATAAGCAATGCGTCGTCAGATCGGCGACAGACCTACAGGAAGTAGAGGGACTATGGTGGCCCTTGATGAAGGAGCTCGGCTGGGTCAGTATTAAATCACGACAAATCCTCTCTCTCTCTCCTTCTCACAACACCCATAAAAAACGAACGTGGAACAAACACCAAAAATAACCATGCATTAGAATCGCGCACTCGCAGATGCCAAGACTCACGTCCACTCCTCCGGTCTCGATGCCTGGCTCATGGCCATTCTGCCAGACGAGGACGGCGACAAGCCAGAAGGCTGCGTCATCCCGTTCACGTACCCGAATTCAACGGGCTGGTTGGGCTTCTTCATCATGAATGCTGCGCAGCGCGGCCATGGCGTCGGACGGGCGCTGTTTGCTGCGGCCCAGGACTACTTCGCCAAGGCCGGGACTCAGTACATTGGTCTCGACGGCGTGGAGGCTCAAGTTGAGACGTATGGCCGGCGGGGCTTTGTGACGACGGATCGCATCGCGTGGATGGTGCGCAGCAACACGAAGGATGTGCCGCTGCCTCAAGGCCAGCTCTCGGAGAGCGAGCGTCTGGTGCCGCTGGAGGAGGTCGATCGTGCGTTGCTGGTGCAGAGCGATCTGGAGCACACGGGATTCGAGCGTCGGCGGCTGTGGTCTGATGAGGGGATGTTTTCACGTGAGGATGTCTCTGGATTTGCAGTCGTAGATTCCAAGAGTCCTGATCGGCCGGTTAAAGGGTGGATCCTGGTTCGTAGCTGCGAAAAGGGCTTTCGCTTCGGGCCAATCTATGCGAACACTAGAGAGACTGCGTCGCTGCTGGTCTATACGGCGACCGAGAGTCTGGAGGCGAGGGAGGGGAGCCTGGTTGCTGAAGTCTGGCGAAGTAACAAGGAAGCCATGTCTGTGATGGAGCACTTTGGCTGGACGTGGTACATGGACTTTCACAGGATGTGGGTGGATGCTCGGGTCCCGGAGGCACAGCGGAAAGGTGGCAAGGCTGAGACAGGGATGTTTGCCATCTTTGACGCAAGTGAAGGATAGGTAATTAATTACAAGTGTATTGAGCCCAGCTCACTGTTTACAACGCACAGACTTTATCAAGAACTACGTCTCTATCCGTATCCACTTCCTGACAAGGTGTATATCATGGAATCTTCTGACACACAGAGCCCAATGTCCCATTCGACGCAGCCAAGCGTCGTGGACACAGCTAACCTACTACCTTCAGCTGATGATGAGCCACTTATAATTGTCGACAAGCTCAAAATTCTCACTCAAATCGTAGGATCCGGAGATTCCGTCGCTGAAGCCACCGATTATGCCGCTGCACCAGACGTCAAGCCTGGAGCAATAGCCAAAGCCTTGGTCGAGATGAAGTATTTGGAACACGCCCAATACGTATACCACAACAAAGGAAACACCCCACCAGCCATCGACTGGGACAACGACCACGCGCCACCCCCAACATCTCCCAGACCACTGCAAACAGCCCGACGTCGCGCAGAGGCACTCAACCTGCTGTACAAAACCACCATAGCAACGCCCGGCCACGCCGTCTGGTGGTCCAAGAATCACAGGGACTGGCTGCCGCTACTGAAAGCGTTTGTCAGAATTGCAGGAGCAGAGAGGAACGCGAGCAGTGGCGTGAGAGGGTTGACGAGCGTGCAGATGGCGGATCTGCGTACTATCAACAAGGCGCTGAGCGTGGCTACGCTGGTTCTGCAGAATGCTGATGCTCGGTTCAGATCGTTGGCTGACGTGCAAAAGGCTGTCTTAGGGAGGGAGGGGGACCGGCTTAGGGGGATGATACGCGGTAGAGAGAAGAGAAAAAGAGGTGTTGATGATGTGGGAGACAAGGGGGGGACAATGAAGATAGGAGGGGACTGTGGCAATGTGCCAGTTATTGGGGGGCATTGGGAATGGGCATGGAGCATCTATGTTTTCTTCTAGCGATGCTTTGGGCAATGAGACTTTTTCGTATATAAATTGGCTTTGCCTAAGGTGACTCTTATTCGCCGAGCTATTGTAGGGGAAAGGGCGATATAAAATTTTTGCAGCAATTCTCTTGGCAGACGTACTTCGACCTTCCGCGGTTGCCCGGTCAAATTATATATATATATCTCTCTCTGGTGGAACAGTGTTGCTGATTGACTCTCTCGCTTGAATATTCTACAAGGATCTAGTCTTGTTCGTAACGTTTGTTTGAAACAGTGATCAGCAGCATCCCCCCTGAATCACTTCCAGCAAGTTCAGAATCGGTAAATTGCTACGGCGTTCCGTGCCATTAGTCACGATCATAACAGTGAGTACTAGCTACTGAGTTTTCGACGTCAACATTAGCTGATTAAGCGAAGCTGTGTTTTCACCGGAGCCGATTATATTTCTCGACCAAAACACCAAAACAACTTCTTCCCACCGCCAACTCCACCGCCCAAAGCCCCAAGCAAAGAGATCCAATAACCTACCAGAATGGATCCAACTCCCAGACTTAAGCTTATATATCCCAAACTCGGCTGTGACTATAAACGTTACAAGCCCAGAGTCTACCCGGAAGTCGCTCGCAAGGGCACCTTCCCCTTCCTCGACCTCTCCGCAGAACTCCGCAACATGATCTACGAGTACAGCCTCACGCGGGAGTCCATCTATCTCACCGGCGTATCAAAGCCCAAGGAGAGACTCCGCGTCGGCCGCGACCCCGAACACCACGACCGAGACGACGCCCTCGCCACAGCCCTCCTGACCGTCTGTCGCCAGATCAGCACCGAAGCCGCCGCCGTCCTCTATAGCAACAACTTCTGCTTCCAGGGCATCAACATGTTCTCCCGCTTCATGGCGGACATCGGCACGCAGATCAGGCTGGTCCAGGACGTTGAGATTGCAATGCAGACGGCCTGCTGGACGCGCAACCTGGCCGTCCCGAAGCTCGCACACGCAGCGAGCCTGCGCCAGGTGCGTATCTCGCGGTTCAAGTTCGTCACGCTGGCCTTCAGGAACATACGCGACCCAGTCAAGACCTGGATCGAGATGGACGGCGACGCCGGCATCTTCCATGACGCTGACGGAACGACGAGATCGTTTGATTGTGGGTCGCGCAGCTTCCTGCGCTCGGTGGGACAGTGGAGGCATAACGAGGACTTTCGACGCCTTGTTTGCGGCTTGAAGGTGTGGGCTCTGCATAATTCGGACAGGGAGAAGGATCCGCATGCTGCGCTCCGCTTGCTGAAGCCGGGTCGTCACCATGGCATCCAGCGGTGGGATCCCAAGTACGGCGCGGTATTCTGGGCGAGCGAGGACGAGCTCCCGGGCATTCTGAAGGCGTTCTTGGAGGAGGCTGGTTTGTAGAGATGGAGACGGTGGCTGGCGGAACAGATACCGACCGGGATCGGGAATAGGAGAAGCTCGAGTACATGGGATATTCGTAGCCAGCGGAGCGGGAGAGGATTAAGCTTCGATTGAAGCACTTGTATTATTACTGCCAATAGCTCACTTAGCTTGGTTACGCGTTGTCTCCCATATTTGAATGACATTGGATTGATAGTGCGTCTGATCTCAGATAACTAAAATGCGCCTGATTTCCTGCACACTTGACGTGTGAGTGGGTATGCTACAATAATATCCCTCCCTCAAAAACCCCTGGACCAAAAGCTGCCCCATGCATTCATTCTAACCACAGTGAACATGTCAAAGATATCCCCAGGCTAGATCCCAGAAATTTGTTGTCTTGCTCAATTACCCCAATTATAGCAGCTACCAGCTTAGAAATTCTCCACTCTCGTTCCAATCCCCCGGTCATCCGCCAGTCTGACCAGCTCGCTCCCCACAACCACATCCATCAAGCCCAGCCCAACACTCTTATACACCACATTCCCGCGATCCAACCACTCCTTCAGCCCCTTCTCCGTCTCATCCATCTCGCCCGTCGGCTCCTCATTCACATCCTTGAAGCGAATATGCTGACTCTTCAGCTCCACGCCCCCGCTGTCCAGACTACTCGTGCTACCATGCTTACTCCCCTGACTAGCCTCCCTGCGCCGCGCCACAGCGTCTCTCTTCAGCATGACAAGCTCGCCGATCTCGACAACCTCGTGCCCGCCCAGCCCAGCCTGGATGACCTCGCCGGCCTCCTTCAGGCAGGCCTCGACGCTGTCGACAATCACGGCGCCGCCGCTCTTGGCGTGCTTGTGGAAGTGGCGGTGGTGGTGTTCGGGCTCGACGGCTTGCTTGAGGATGTCGGGATGCAGCTCGATCATGTGCGGCTTGTAGCTGCCGACGGCGGCGATGTAGCGGCCCCTTTTGCGGCCCTCGGCGTGCGTCAGATAGCCGGGTGGGAACAGAGGGGTGGTGCTGGGCGTGGTGCAGAAGATGACGCTTGCGCCGCGGACGTACGTCTTCAGCAGGCGCGAGTACTCGGTGTGGGTCGGGGTGAGGATGCTGAATTTGGGGTGTGCGAGCGGGGTGTCTTGTTGGTTGTGGCTTGTGATTTCGGGGAAGGAGGCTGGCTCGTGGCCGGGGCGGTAGAGGCGCTCGATGAGGGCGTGGGCGCGCTCAAAGGAGCGGTTTATGATGTTGACGTGGTGGATGTCGGGTCCGCGCAGGAGGAGGGCGAGGCGGATGTGCCAGTAGGCTTGTTTGCCGGCGCCGAAGACGGTGATGTCGTGTACGTTGTGGCGCTTCTTGAAGAGCATCGTGGAGGCCAGGGCAGTGCGGAAGGCAGTGAGTTCTTCGGCGTTGAGAAGGGCGCGTGGGAAGCCGGCGCGGTCCATGAGCGTCAGCGAGCCCCGAGGGGTGGTGGACTGTGTGCTTGATATCGATGTCGGTGGTGTGAAGGAGGAAGAAGAATTTGATGTTTGGATCGAGGTCGTGGAGCTGCGGTCAGTGATGCTGAGGGAGGAGAGGGACGGCGAACTGTCGGATTTAGGGGCACACTGGGCAGTCTCTTCGAGGCTGACGATCTTGACGCCGAGATTGTCATTGCTGGAGGCGGGCATGAAGAGTGTTGTGAAACCGTTTTTACGTGACAGGACGGTGCGCATGGGTTGCATTGACGCGCAGCAGCCGTTTGATTCTTCGTCGGTGGTAGTCGAGTAGTAGTGTAGAGCGTCTGCGAGCGATTGTTGGAGCTCCTGGACATCTTCACGAGTCAAGGAGATGAGTACTTTGCGTACATCATCGTCTGTGAGTACGGTGAGAGGCATCGTGTGCGGTGTAATAGCCTCCTCTGTAGTCGTTGTATACTGGGAATTAGTGTTGCCAGCTCACACAGGCTTTGACGGACAGCGACGGGACGAATGATGTATATGAAGAAAGAAGAAATAGGTATAGAATAGATAATCAAGGTGTTAGTAGTAGATGCATTGCGCTCCATCTACAACGACACGGACTTAGGTGGGAAGTTGTTCGGTGATAGAAGTGAATAACTCCCTCAACCCCACATGCGTCGAGGGGCACAACAGCTCGGCCGCGACCTATGACATAATTCAACCTGCAGGGACCTAAACCATGCGGCCTGCTTATGTAGCACTGCTAAAGAGCTTGGCGATACTGGTTGCTTTCCAACATTTAGAAAGGAAAAACTTACCCAAAGAGCAAAGGTTGTTGGGGGCCAGGTGCACCGGGCCAATCACTGAGAGGCACAGCTGCAGAAGCTTAAGGTGTATTCTGTCACCACTCATATGCTTTACGGACGGACGTCAGAAGTAGAGTTCATCGGCAGACACGTTAACTTTTCTTGTTCATCCGCAGCAAGTACTGACTGCACGGGGTGGGGGTGGTTTGAAACAGCTCAATGTATATTCCAACATCGAGCATCCATTTCCATTCGAACGCCCGCTAATATGCACATGAAGAGCCCTACGTCCGTCCAGACCCGACTTAGATACCCGTTTAGATCTTGATGGCCGACTCAAGCGCCTTGCGCTTCTTTTCCGTTCGTGCGTTGGCCTTGGCACCCATGATACCACCTCCCCAGTGGCGACGGGCCTCCTCGTGCTTGTCTGTGTAGCCCTCCTTGATGGCAGATACGAGCTTCGACAGCTCGGTCTTGTCCTCTGAGCGCACTTCGGTGAGAGCGACAACGGCAGCGGTCTATCTAGTATGAGCAAGATCACGTATCAATAACACTTCCAAACATACCTTCTTGTGGACGACCGTTCCGAGGCGGGCCTTGCCCTTGATGACGGCGTATGGGACACCCATCTTGCGGCAGAGGGCGGGAAGGAAGATGACGAGCTCGATGGGGTCAACATCGTTGGGAATAAGGACCAAGCTGGCCTTCTTGTTCTCAATGAGACCGACGACGTGGTTCAAACCGTACTTGACAGCGTATGGCTTCTTGCTGACGTCCTCCTTCTTCTTGCCGTCGGCGATGGCGGTGGCCTCCTTGGTAAGACGCTCCTTCTTCTCGGCCTTGGTCTCAGGGCGGTACTTGTTGAGGAGCTTGAGGGCTTGTGCGGCAGTGTTGCGGTCGAGAACGTGTTGAAACTGGGCAATCGCTGGGGGGACCTTCAGGCGAAGGTTGAGAATCTTCTTTTGGCGCTGGAGGCGGACGTATTGTGGCCACTTTACCATGCGCGACAAGTTGCGCTTGGGCTGGAGCTCCTGACCGATACCGAAGTTCTTGGGGCGTCTCTCGAGGAGAGGGTTCTAGTTGGCGTCAACACATGCTTCGTGTATAGAGGATGGATATAGATATTCACGTACCTTGGCGGCTTTCTTCTGACCAGCCCTTCCCTGGGGGAAGGGAGCTGGGGCGGCTTTCTTTCCTTTAGGAGGCTATCATTGAGAAAAGAACGTCAGCGAACTTGTCCACTGATTGTTCTAAGTCTCTAAAGAGTAACGAACACCATTGCTGGCGTCGACTCAAGCCATTTCAACATCGACACCAAATGAATGGGTGATGGACTTGCGCCAGAGCATGCGACGTCGCTCAGTGTTACCTGGAGCTTAGTCGCAGAGGCATATGGACAACAAGTAGAAACTCAATTGCATTGTGATGATATGCTTACCATTTTGTCTGGGCCGGAAGTTGTCGACTGGGTGTTGGTTATCGTGGGGATGAAGCTCGGTGGTGAGGATTTTCAATGTGTGTCTCGCTTAGTTTTTGCAGTCACGTGAAGAGCTCGGACCTTCTGCGCGAGCCCGCGAGTATTATGGCCTGAGGCATTACTTAGACCCAACATTGAGAAACTCAGGCTTCACTCGTGCCAAGCTATCTCTTTTCCATCCGCGATTGACGTTGCACAGCATCACTTGCGGATGTTGACAACAAGCCTTGAAATATTCGGTCGATGCGATCAGGGTGGTGATGGGAAGGCGCTCTCACTCGCCCATTTGCTTCTCAAGATACTATCTCACTGAACCGAGACGACAGCTAGACCGTAGAAATCAGTCCCAATCTATTTCTAGCCCTTTCCGGAGTTCAAACGAATGGCCCATCACACTCGGAAGCCCACATGGAAAAACAAGAACAGCCTGAGCCATCGAGACAAAGCAAGGTGACACAACATCTGAGCGACAGCCACACATTCAAGCTAAAGCCCAACATTGTGTATCTGTAAGGCGTCCAGAACTTGCCTAATACAGCGATCAAGTCAATGTTTCTGCAAGAGCCAGGATGCGTGGGTGAGACAGGGACATTCCCAAAGCTGCCGTGTTTGCCGCGTATCTGTCTCGGGGGGTTTTTCTTTAGAAGAGGCAGGTAACTTACCATTGGTCTAGATATGACTAGTCCTATGTGTGCTTCTTCGTCGGCACACGCGAAGGCATGGTCAGATAGTGCTAATATACCACCACTAAGAAGGATGGATAGCTCCGTCCCTACGCATAGCATCGTTAAAGTGCGTATCTGGCCACAAGGACCATAGTATCTCGATCAAGGTATCACAAGTGCCCTCCAAGCAAACAGGACGTATCTTCAACTATCCGCATGTCACACACAAAGCCACGCCAATCTCGGCCCTGCAGCATGAATCGAGATATCCAACCATGCACCAAGTCCCGCACGATACACTGCGCTGAATATACACACTACGCACCAACCCCCAGTACTCACCCCCAAAATCACATAACCCACCAAACCACCAAACTCCCAACCCCTCCCCTACTCATCCCCCCGCCGAACAACCCACACCTCGACACCACTTCAACAACCCCAGGGCATAACATAGCAAGCTCCAAGCAACAACATATACCATCACAGCTGTCTCCCTTGATATCTGCGGACCGGAATAGAAGGCTAGACACCATGCTATCCCCTGGAACGGGGATTTCGTGTGCCGACGTTAGTGGATGTGCTAGGTTTCTGTTGCTATGTCTAGTGTCGGGGTGATTTGGATGGACAGTTGGATGGTCGTTTTTGCTGAGTGGCTGGGTGGGTGAGTGTATGGACTTGGGTCTGTGTGGTGTCTTTGGGGGGTGTTTGTGTTTGTGTTTGTGCTCGGCGCGTGGAATCTATGAGTAGTATCAGCCTCGCTGTTTCATGAGCGCGGAGTAGTAAATTTAATATCGCTTGTCACGCTGATATTGTACGAAAAGAAAGGTATCAGTGTGTATGTTCAGCAATATCAAACATAAATTCGTAACATCATAATAGCGATCCCTGTACTCACATCCCATTCCGCAAGGAAAAAAACACACAGGCCATCTATCCCAGCCATATCCGACAAGGCCGTCTCGGGTATCCACCACTCTCGCCTTGCACCCCCCAACAACGAAAAAATGTATAGGACCCCTTCCAGATAAAATGACTCCAAAACTCGAACCTCACGCTAAGTCTAGACATCAAGCTTGTCCAGCGCCGCCTGCTCGATATGAATCACCGTCTCGCTCTTCTCTCTCACCTCGGGCTCGCCCACAAGCGCATCCGCCACGGAATCAAACACCACGTCCGCACCCTCCGGCACGCCCACCACAAGCACGTCGCGCACATCGACGAGCCGCCACCTCGCCCGCTCAAACTTCCTGCGCAGACTCGCGCCCATGTTCGCGAAGCGCACGCGCACGTCCTTGCCGCCGTACTTGCGCAGCTCGGCCTTGAACTCGCCGAGGGCCAGCACGCCAGTCGTGTCGACGTACGAGACAGCGGCCATGTCCAGCACGACGAGGCGGATGGGCGGCGGGTCAGCCGAGACGGCTGCTTTGGCGCGGAGTTTGCGGATTTTGCGCTCGCCGCTGACGCTCCAGTTGCGGTTTTCTAGGGATGCGCGGATGACGTCTGCGTCGCCGGCGTTGTATGTTTGGACGGTGTCGAGCGTGATGTCTTTGATGCGGTAGGCGTTGGGGAAGAGGATGGCTTGGGAGAAGCGGAAGATGCGGGTGTCGGGCTCGACGGTGATGTCTTCGGGGCCGGCGGGTGGACTGCGGGTCATGATGAGCTTGCTTGGGGACTGGTGCTTGACGGAGGCGAAGGCGTTGCGGAGGAGGGTGTAGACGATGGAGAAGCATACGGCGGAGGCGATGCCATACTCGGTGTTGACGAAGAGGGTTACCCAGAAGGCGAGCATGCTGGCAATGAAGTCTGCGAGTGAGGTTTGCCAGATGAAGTAGAAGGCGGATGCAGGGCCAATGAGAGCCCAGACTGCGGTGATGATGATTGCGGCGAGGGTGGCTTTTGGGATCCAGTACAGTGCTCCGGTGAGCTTGAAGATGCTGAGCAGGACGAATCCAGATGCAATCAAGTGGCTCATTGGCGAGCGTACTCCAGACTCAGAATTGACAGCGGTACGCGACATGGCGCCGCCGACACTCATCACAGGCCAAAAGCTGTTGACAAAGTTGGTGAGTCCGAGATAGACAAGCTCCTGAGATTGGTCAATCACGTAGTTGTTCTTGCGACCAAAGCCTTTGGCAATGGCCAAGTGCTCGAGGGCTCCTGCGAAGAAAGGAGTAACAGCAAGTGGAGCTGCTTTGGCAATCAAGTTAGCATCGACCATTCTTGGCTTGGCGATTCCATCGGCTTTGACCTGCGAAAGGGCCCAGAGGGGGTCCTCGCGGTCCTTGTTGACTCCGTAACTGATACCAGTGAACAGTATGAGGACAATCGCGGCACGAGCGAGTGCAATGTACCAGACGATCTTGCTCTTTTTGCCCCACCTCCTGCCAATCCACTGAAGGCCGACGAGCATGATGATACCGGAAAAACCGATGGCGACAGTCGGTCCGTCAGAATCTCCAAGCTGGGAGAAGACGTCGTGGATGATCTTGGCCGTACCAGTCCGGGTCTTCAGACCGAAGATAGAGCCGACTTGGCCCAGCATGATAACGATGGCGGTGGCAGAGATGAATCCAGTCAGGACAGGAACTGAAATGAAGTTGAGAAGAAAGCCGAGCTTCAGAAGACCCATACCCAGGGCGTAGATGCCCACCATCATAGCAACGGCAGACGATATTTGCTCAGGAGAATAGCCGTCTTCGGACAGTTTGCGAACAGCTTCTGCAGTCAGAAGCCCAAGCAAGGATGTTGGTCCAGTTGATAAGTCTTTCGATGTTCCCATGAAGAAGTATAGTATTCCTGGTAGCCAGCTGGACATGAGGCCGTATTGGCCATCGATCGTTGCAATCTAGCATACTTGTCAGTTCAGCGACTTTTAAACAGATTGTTATGCACAACCTTTGCGTACGCAAGAGATTGAGGGATCAGCATGATGCCAACGGTCAGACCAGCGATGAAATCGTTGATGACCCATTGCGGCCTGTAACGTGGAAGCCACTGAATGACAGGAAGCTTTTCGTAGAGATATTCTCCAGCAACAGATGGGGCAGAGCGGAACCCGGTATTGGCATATCGCCTCGCCTTATCGAGGGTCTCATCATTCCTTAATTCTTTCTTGATTTCGTCTGTCTTCTTGCGGAGTGTCTCTTTGTTAAATCGAGCCATCGTGAACAAAGGCTGCGAAGTAGCAAAGGGGCAACAATGACGAGAAGCGAAGTAAGCAGGGGCTATCCGGTCACGGTGTGGGCATCGTATGAGGCCTTATATCAAACAGCATACTGACAAAGCCAGCCGTTACCCCTCTTGGATTTTAGCTAGAGGCGTACAAGGTGCTGACGCTCGACTAAAGCACTGCAATAATACTACTAGACGACCATCTGGAATGGAACCAGCATTCCAAGCGGGCGAATGAGGCTGTAGTTCATGGCGGCTGTGTCCGCACGAGGCAAACGGTCCGCTGATGGTGGTGGTAGGACGCGGTGCGCTATAGACATAGTGATATCCATGATAGTAATAGAATATGCGGTCGGGATAGGTCAAAGGTGGATGTGTGTGATGAACAGCCCCCTGGCTCCCGATTCGAGCTGTTAGAGTGAAAGACTAACGAAAGCCCGACGGTTATTGCGCATGCGTCGCCACTAGAACCATAATTGGATAGGGCCCGTGAATGCAACTATAGAAAGGTAGAAATGAATGGTTGTTTACCTGCTGCTGAGGCACACCCTGACCGTAGCTGGCAAGGGTATTTGTCGACTCCACAGCGATCAGGGCCCCCAAGAGTAATCTTGGAGGCGTTAAGCTTTCTTGGATTGGGTTAAGCCGTCTCCAAGATGTGCCGTCGGCTGGGCGCCTGAATCAAAACTAGTAGGCGACCTGAATCTTATGTGTGTTCTGGTACTAGCCGTGTGGGCCTTGATCAATTTGCTGGTTATAGTCGGCCCTGGTGCATCTGTCCGCGTCCAAATTGTCCCTATGTTTTGATCCGGCTATAGATGGAAAGTCGACTGTGGCGTGGTATATAGTAAGATCTCTCGCCGGTGGATGATCATGATGATGATAGAAGAGGGGGAGGGGGGAGGTGGAGGGTCGGAAGTAGAGCGGGGTTACTGAGCTGACCTGAGCTGAGCCTGCGAGAACAACCTCACATCCTATCTCACTCACCTTCATTCCGCAGATCTATATCATATATCCGTGCCCGAGACGCCTTGCATATTTCAGGCGAGACGTTCAATCTTCACCAAACAGCATGGCTGCCAATCCATACTGCTTCTCGTAATAAAACATTGGAGTTAGAAGGTATTGAATGGAAACACAGTCTAGTGTCAGGCCAGCTTGTTTCGCCCCTGCCCATGTCATTTTCGTTTTCTTGCGGTTTGGCGTGCGGGGACGGCAGACTCCATCCCCAGCGGACGGATGTTTAGTTGATATTCACTGTTGTGGAGAGACAGGGACTTGCTCGAGTAGTGGCTCTCCTCTATCACCAGTAGGCCCCTACCGACGGAAAGCTCTGGGGCAATGCATTATAGAGCAAAAACCAGTGGCGATGGCGGCGCTCTCGGTCCAGACCAGTAACAAATGCATGCCATTGCGACTCCGAGGCATTTCCTCGTCGGTGAGAAACCGTTGATTCGAGGAGGAGATGATCTCTTCGGTGGCAGATTTCTATATTAAGAACTTCCAGAAACGACAACGACGATAAGAGCGCAGAAGCGCCATGTCTGCCCATGTGCTTTGAACTGGAATGTGACATGTTGCAGGACATTCTGACTAGCTGTCTTTGGGACATGCTAATAGCTGAGAAGATCGGAATCCGGCAATTCCCTAGTGATTACTTTACTGCGTGTGTGTGTGCGTGCTTGCGTGTCCTCTGGATCCATGGATCGGCAGCTTACTCCTACTACCAGCGTGGACGCCCAGGTAGATGTCGTGAAAGTGTGAGTGAGTAGAGCACCAACGCCTCTAGTATTACTTGCTTGATCGAATGATGTACCTATCTCGGACACCAGCTCGCCTTGGCTTGTATATACCAGTGTCGACTGAACCGGGGACACGGAGCGCCACCCGAGCAACCTCTAAAGCTCCTACTGCAGGGAAGCATATAAGCGTAGAAGCAAGCAGTCAGTGGACGGATAAGTCGGCTGCTAGAAGACATGGTCAACAAGTGGGAGACCAATGATTGGAGACTTAGTTGCTAGCTGACGAGGCATGATGCTATCGGCGTTGTCAAACACAGGCACAATTCGATGTATGCCGAGACGACCGTGCAAGCCTCATAAGCAAAAAGACGCGATGACTGATCAGTTGTTATGCCGTGGCTTTCTGCACGCCCTCGTTGTGATGCCATTGTGGAATCGCAAATCCATCCATTAATTAGTGTCGCACCACTCACTCGGAACCAGCATCGCTTACTCAGCTACAAACACACTGCCAGGTGGAAGTCCATGTCCAGGAGAAAAAGTGTTTACGCCGCGGGTGGCATGGTTGCCATCATGAATATCTCGTATCTACGAGCTAACATACGCCTGTATCATGATCCAGAAGAAAGCCAACGAACCCCAAAGGCACCCAAGTATTTACAGAAAGTCAACGACCGCGTAAAAGGCTCAAATCCGCCTTGACCGACTGCAGTATGTCGAATGCCAACTCCAAACTCATGCGAGTTATTCAGATGCCATGCAATATGTTTCCATGCTAATCTCAAGTGAATGTCCTGCCAACGCGCTAAATTTCGCAAAAAACACTGCTTCACACCACCTATCAGATTCTCATACTCTCCGCGCCCTGCGCCTCGCTGGAGTGGCACTTGTTGGCTTCTCCTCACTGGCTGCCTTATCTGCTGCTGACCCGGGCAGGATAACCTTCTTCGGCGCTGCCAACCTGCTTTTGGTTTGCTTTGGTTTTGCAAGTACAGCAGACTTCGTTGCGTCAGCCATCGTAGCTATGACCTGAGTCACAGGTGTAGAGGCTGGGGTCTTTGGACTCGTAGTTGTAGCTTCTGCGCTGGACTTCGTCGTGCGCTTGGATTTTGTGGGCTTTGTCAATCGCTGTTCCTCCTTGCTCACCCTAGCTTGCGACTGCGCCTGCTGTTCTTGAACGGCATCTGGCAAGAAGGATGATACTGTCGTAAGCAGACCTTTGCCCGGCGTACCATTCGATGCACCCAGACCACGTATCCTTCGGACCTTAGGAGTAGATGATGCTTCCGAATCCCTCGATTTACGCTTCCTCGAGTCGCCCGCCGTGCCCGACCCCTGCTCTACAGCCTCTGCAGCCTTCTCGGCAGCTACAAGCGTAGGAACAGGAAGCGCTGCCGTGAGTTGCACCGATTTCCCTTCCGAGTCCTGAAAGTACGCGAGCTGCTCGTCCCAGCGTATATGTCGACCAGGCAGATTCCGGGTCGTTTCATCATCAGAGCTGTGGTATGGCGAATCCAGTGCGGTCTCAGTCTCAAGTTTCTTGAGCCGTGAAAATGCATTCAATGCCGATCCTTTGTTGCGCCGTGTATTATTCCTAGTCAGTAGAGCCAGCTCCTGAGCTTCCGTTTTTTTTGAAGCGACCACAGGTTCCTGGGAAGATGTCCTTATTGAGATACGATTAGGTGTAGGAAGAGTTGAAGGCGGTGGTATGCGAGAGCTGCGGGTCCGGACGCTGCGGCGTGTCGACGGGATAGTTGCGTCGTCGAGCTTCATTGTGTCATCGAGTCTCATGGTGTCGTCCTCCATATCGTCTACATCTTGAGCCAGAAGATCCTTGGCCGAGCGCGAAGATGGCATGTCTTTGACCAGCTTTTTGCGAGGCGAGGGAGAATTAGGGTCTTTATCTTCTAGAGCTTTTCGAGGGGATGCAAGAGCTTGCTTGATCGCATCTGAGTCGCGACGATTGGAGAGGGATTCGCGTTTGTGTATGATATTAGACCGGTTGGCTTTGCTTGCTGCTGCTCGACTGAGAAAATCCTTCAGAATTGCGGTATCAGCATCTAAATCGGTGGTGATGTCGTCGGGAAGTTGTTCCAGTCGCGAAATCACAGTTTCTTCTGCTTTTCTCGGAGATCTCCTGGGGGTGCTCTGAAAAGCTAAGTTCAAATCCAAGTCCAATGTCAGTCCATCCGCAATAGATGCAGCATCAGTACTGCTGGCGATTTCTTCATCTGCTGTCACCGTGTCGTTTGTAGCATCTACACATTCACTGTCTGCACATTGGCTGTCTAATGTGAGCTCGTCAGTTTCGTCCAAAGTCGATACGCTGGCAGCCTCTCCTTCAATGATATATGGCTTGCACACCACGGCGCCGTTCTGTTTCGGAGTGCTGATAGCAGCCTCTGTCTGGGCAAACATCTCTTCTGCGAGCTGGTCTTTGTTCTCAAACACCGCTTTAGCATCTTCTGAAGTCGCACAGGCCTCTCCGCCAAACGTAATTTGGAGAGTGGCCGTCGAATCGGCAGGCGCATCATCTGTGGCGGTTCGGTCTATGATGGTAGACTCGCTTTCTTCTATTTCTTCACTAAGTTCAATTGCGTTTTCTGTTGCAACTTCTTGAACAAGTTCCACTTCTACCTCATTTGCTAGGGTGTCATCCACTTGGGATATACTATGTTCTAAGACGGACGTAGCAACTGGCTCTGGCTTTGGACTCTCATCCATGACGGTTGAAGCGTCTCTTTCGAGGAGTGATAGACCTAGACGAGATTCTTCGTTTTGTTGTTCATCCTTCTGAGGTGGTTCGATGATGCGTTCGACATATTCAACATCTTGCGGGCCATCGATCGGAAGAGTGGTTTCGATAGTTTCATCTTTTACTGTCAGATCAGTGGTGCGAGACCTGTCAGAGCCAAGGATAGAATGTGCTTGGTCATCGGAGCATTCTATGATGTTAACTTGTGCTAAGGAGTTGTCGTCTTCTGTCTCGTCTTCATAGATTGTGCTGAGGCCCTCTACGGGTTCGTCAATGAACATTTCCTGCTCTGAATACGTATGTTGCTCCGAGAGTCGGTCGGGGGCTTGCTCATTGGTCTCGTCGTATTCTTCGTTAGCATCATGTTCTGACGCTTCGACTTCAGGTTCCACATCATCCAACGAGACGAACGATGCTTCAGCAGACGGATCTTGAATAGTGTATCCTTGTGGGCTGACAGAACGTTCCTCGTTAAGAATTGTTTGTGACTGTATTGGAGACGTAGTTACTGGGTCTGAACACGGTTCGCCATCTTCGACTTCATCTCCGTCGCCGTAGGCTTCGAGGGTTTTCGCGACGGGACTCGTAGGTCGCGTGCTCTGCTCTGGAGGTTCGCTATCTTCGACTTCATCTCCGTCTCTGTAGGCTTCGAGGGTTTTCGCGACGGGACTCGTAGGTCGCGTGCTTTGCTCTGGAGGAGGTATATCATGTTCTTGAAGATCTAGTCTCGGTATGACTGTGCTAGTTCTTCGCCGAGCTATACGTCGTTTTCCTTTCTGGAAGTTAGCTCTTAGTGCACAACGCGTTCAGGAAGAAGGTAAGCATACTCGGCGACGCGCCTTTCCTCTCTGTTCGGGTTGCGACCGCAGCGCCCCTCTTGCGCTTGTTATCGAACTGATCAACATCTTCTTTAGCTTCAGCAATTCCTCCCCCCTCAAGGCATTGCTTTTTCACCACGCGGACCGTTCCAAGCTCGAGTCTGTCTCCAGCCTTTGGTTCAGCAATCTGGTGCCGCCTCCATACTTTTTTTCGCCCTTGCCCCTTCTTGAACGGGCTTTGTGGTGTTCTTTCCCATGCTTTGCGTACTTTTGGAATAGGTAGCGTGTTGGGATCGAGGAAATCTGCGGCTGCTGAGGTCTCGAGCCATTGTTTGTCGAGCATGTCGGCGGAGGCGCGCGTACGTGGCGGCGTATGTGGCATAATTAGTTAATCTAGGAATATGGCGAGTGATTGCATATATGACATAGCCGCTCTGGATTCGGGTTCCAGCGTGAACTGGGGGTGGTGCAGAACAGGAGTATTTGACGGTTGTTTGTTTTGACCGACTGGTCGCGGGCTCCAACCAGCCAGGGCGGCCGTGGCTTGAACACGGCTCCGAAGTTCTGCCATAACGATCACAGTTCTGCTGCCACTGGATCAGACTTGAGTTCATACGAACTGCGAATTGACTCTACACTTTTTTGATAACTGTTTGTCACCATGGTGAAAGCGGCGCCAATCTCTGGTGCCAGGTCAATGGCGGCGCGCCCTCTACCCCCTCTGAATAAACTCCGCGTCAAAAAGCCGGATAGGGAAGTAGTAAATCCATGTATCTCAGTCATGTCATCAGTCCTGGGTACGTGATCAGTCCCAAACGGCCCACTGTATGCAACTTGGCCGCTAATTTTAATTATGAAATAGGTTGCTGGGCATCTTCAGGACATGGCATTGCAGGTTGCGCACAAGTAGAGCAACAGCTGAGAGCGTGTATGGACGCACCTGTACGGCGCACCCCTTATTTGCGATTGTCGTATCACCTTGAATGATGCTAATGGATCTCACAGCCTGGCAAAGCACCGAAGAAGAACAACATTAACTGGCACCTCTCGAGAATGTATCCTAAAATCAAAGGACCGCACAAGAAAGGGATCCACGAACACCACTAATGCCTGCAAACTTACTTGCTCGTTCGATCAGCATCAGAGGCCAATCCGACCACCACAGCAATATCTACATCACACAAAATGGCAGTACGACGAATGCTAAGTCATACCATTGTCGGAATATCTGGTGTCTGGCGAAATACGGGCAGAACATATGTGCTCAAATAAACTAGATGTGCAAGATATTGCATCAGAATCGCATTGGGGGAGTTGTGTCTAGGAGCGACACACTGTACAATGTATATATATACTCTCACCGAGAACTTGGTGAAAATGTATCACTCTTTCGCTGATATCTAAGCGCGGAGGCAAGATTCCGAACCATCTAGCTCTACGCGCACAAAATCGCATTGTGTTAGGATTATATATGTACAAGGATAGTCAGTAAACCTTCGTGGGCATCAATCTTCGAAAGGGCGAGAGTCTGTTATCATATCAGTCACTTCGGAGCTTACTAGGACCAAGTGTACTTTAAAGTTCTTATATACAAATAATCGACAGCCCGTAGGCATAGTCTAGATGCTACAAAACGCCCGTTCTGCACCATCATAATCGCATTACGTATCCAATTATGCAGCAACAATACATCCTCCTCTCTACGAGCCAATTTCATGCACCACTGGCTTCGGCGAAGTTTGACCAGTTGGGTTCACTGTTGTCGAATCTAGCTGCTGGATAGAGTCATGCTGTGCAGTAGCTCCGGGCGGAGGACTGCTAGGTTGGGTATATGGTGCCTGTGATCCTCCCCCGAGCTCCGCAGCGCCGGCAGCAGGAGGCGGAGCCTCTGCCCCTGGTGCATTGTAATTGTATTTATAGTCTTGAGTTGGGGGCTGTTTAGATGGATCTTGAGGTTGATAGTAGCCTGCGGTGGCCTGCTGCGCACTAGGGTCGTACGCGGTTTGCTGACCGTAATTTTGCTGAGGGTATGCGCCTTGGGGATACGTGCCCTGGGGTACAGAGGATTGCGGTCCTTGTGGTCCACTCATCGGTGGCGGTTGGTATCCTCCAGCAGCAGCCGGGGCGGCAGCGGCGGCAGCTGCTTTGGACTTCTTCTTGCGGCGCATGAGTAGGAACACAATTCCGGCGACAATGATGGCTAGGCCGGCGACGCCTCCGACAACTCCTCCTGCAATGGCTCCGACGTTTGTGCTACTGCCTTCATTCGAGCTGTTTATGCCGTTGGAAGACGAACCGATAGTAGTCGCGGTATCAGCACTTGAGTCCTCGGCGGACTCTGAAGGGTTGACTGTTATCACTCTGGTTGAGATTGGCACCTCGACTTGGCTAGTGTCAGGTAGCAAAGACTCGCCGCTGGTCGAGTAGTCGACTAGGATCGTGGTGTCGACATTGGAGCAGCCCCACTCTGTCATTGTGGTTGTTCCGAAATCATAGAGGATATTATAACAACCCGTTAGAGACCCAGCTGTACACAGAGCCACATAGCCATTGCTCGCGCAAGCACCAGTGCAGGAAGAGGCCTCCGATGAAGGCACGCAGGTCGTCTTGATGGAGCAAGCATTGAGGCTGTTGGGATTACAGCATCCATGAACGCCGTAGAAACTATTCGTCGCACAAACATAGGAATCGTCGATACAGCTGAAAGTATTTGCTGAAGACCGGTTAGTACGTAGAGAATGTTAACGATAGACCATTCTTACAGGGATCATCGTGGCCGTAGCCACAAGTATTGTCACCCCTCGAGGCTTGACGTTCGAAAATACTGTCCATGCCTCTATACAACAATGGTGGTGATGTAGGAGCTGGACTCCACCCGACTACCTCAGCTCCAGCATCGCCAGTTGCTCGAGGCCCATTCCACGGCACTGCAGAGATCATGACGGGCGCCAGAATGGCAGCAGACATAAATACTCGACCCATACTGACAACCATTGTCTTGCGACGTGTGCGGGGGGCAGTATCAGATTATACTCTGGCTTCCGCAGAGAATTATGACGTGAGATGAAAGAGAAGCTTGGAGAGACGACAACGACGACAAGAAAGGATAACGAACAAACGAGATCTGCAACCGTTGTACAGCAGAGCGGTCAGGGTGGTTCATATTACTCTCATTTTGTACAAACGGGGGCCAGCATTCTGGACCACTCATCCATATTACTGTCGTCGAGGCGGGAACAATGGCCGAGAACGACTAGACTGGCTTCTCCGGGTCGCATCGAAGCTCTAAGCCCCCAAAAAGACATCTGTCAGCGCAGCGGTTGACTCGTTACTGTGCACGTAGCGGTCCATGTTCGATCTGCAAGCCCATTTGAGGAAAGTTCGTCTTTGGTTCTCTCCAATACAATGCAGGCACGCGTGATCGAGCCGGAGATCGCGGCCAATCAAGGCGACGATTGACAGCCATGGCGTAATGTGCAGATTGAAAGGAGTAGCAAATTGTATGAAAAACAACTAAGAGTGCGTATCGGGGCTTGACTCTGCTGACTCTCCGGTGCGGCTGAGAAGGCTTTACCGCATTTGCACTAGCGTCACCGGACTAGCAGATGCGACGTTCCTCTCTATGGCTCTCCGAACCGAGTCCAAGTATGGGCCAAAACCGCCACAAGGCATTCATCCACTTTCAGGCAACCACTACATTGTAGCCATGTCGATCGACCGTTGTGCATAACAGTCCGCGGACTTCTTTTTGATAAACCTGGACTTCTGACGGTTTCAAGAACTCATACACTCATCCTATTGTTCTCTGTACTTTTCCATTCAGACTCATGCTCTACCGTATTCAAGGCGAGCTATATGCGTGTCGTTCAGATCCCACGATCTCAAATCCAGCTTCAGCACCTGCTATTTCATGGACGTTCTACACTCTGAGAAGCTTTTGTCGCTCTGGAAGTGCATGCGCGTCTCATAACCTACGGGCTTCAAAGGCGAAGGCATGCATGAGTGATACATTTCGCAACGAAGGTTAAATCATAGTGCGAAACACCATGTTGTGCTACAGTGGCATCCAGTCAGCGGAAAGCTTTCATCGTCGTACAGTCTCACCACTGAATTTATGTCTGACATAGATATAAAGTCGAATGAGCCTTCTGATAACGCTGCGCTTGACACTAAATACCTTTACTAACAAGGCGACGGAACCCGTTAAATGATTGCAGAATCGAAATGTGAGCAACACCTTTAACGTACATTCTCGAGTATGTTCAGGTGGGTCGCAGCCCGAATCCACCAGACTAGAAGTATCATAAGCACCATACGAAACGCAAGGCGAAGACGGTCTTGTAGGCTTGATCTGGTTTAGTACCATTTTCTTATTCATTTTGGGTACCGATAATATGCGAAGTCTTATACGTGGACCTGGATTAGGCTACAGGACGCATGAAGTCTTGTTGCGTCTGCGTTTCAAAATTGCATCAACTCAAATCATAGTAGCCTAGTTACTAAACAAACAGGAATTGTGGTAGTATAACGGCCCTCCGCAGTTGCTCTTCTCTTATGTATAATACGGGTCCAAATCAAGCAGAACTTCATGTTTTATGATCCTAGGAATGCAGACTGTACAGGCGTATATTTGGCGATAGCCAGTAGAGAGGGCATTTCAATCTTCCGCCCTCCGCCGGTTTGCGACTAGGGCCGTTAGTGGTGCTTTGATTTCTGTTCCAATTGCGCATAACAGAAGGAAGAGTATCGTCTGAGAAATTGAAGATGGTGGGCTAAAATCTGACTAGAAGACTCCCACAGCCGGGCTGTGACGACACATCCCGGTTCAAACGGCGTTCCATAACCAGCACAAGCCTCAAGAGCAGGTCCATGATTGATGACACTGCGTCAATCAGGCGTTTGCTTGTGTGAAAGAATAGAATTGCTGTCTGCAGCGCGCTTCCTAAGCGCTCTGAGCGGCACAGTATACGGCGCATACTGGGCATCTACTCTACGCGCCTGAAAATGCGCATCACAACACCTCACAGCGTTGGTCCATTGTCCTTGAGCTAAAGGACCAACAAACATCCCTTCCGACCCCATGTTTCATTCGCAACCCTCCCAGCTTCGTCACAGCCGCATGTCATCCTCGTATAAGACAACAGTAACCGAAATTTGAAGTCTCACAGTATACATCCTAGCCCGAATGGTAAAAATAGTTACCTTATGCCCCTTCGAGTATGGTCGTACACTGGGGATGTATAGCTTCTGCACGGCGGGCGATTCGCGTGTGCTTGCTCAGCCCTAGCGGCGATTAGATGCGAGTGTTGGAGATCACTCCGTTTCTGGCAGCGACGTCTAGGGCGGTTGGTTTCCCAGGTTCCTGAGAATAAGCCTGACATTTATATAAGACCACAGCAGGACGTTCCGATTACTGTGGCGCGAATATTCATTTGTAACCAGTACCCAGTTCCAGACACCTGTTGTTGATTGCTTTGATCTGAGTCCCCCGGTCTTTTTAAACATTTCCTTGCGAGAGTTCCGATACATGTAAGGCTAATGTTATGGTCGCGTCATTCCGTGCTTAACGTGTATCTTGCAGCATCAATAACGTCTCAAGAGCATTGGACCTTATAAAAACATGGCGCTCGAAGCCCCATACACAAATGCAATGCGACTGGGTGAGTGAGTGAGTGAAAGGGATGAAATCGACAGCGATGTACTCACTTCTCGCGATCATAGGTCAGGGCTTCAATACCTATACTCAAGATATCCGCCTTGACGGCGCTGTCAAAATCACAAACAGATCGTTTCCCATCCGTTCACGCAGAGTCACCGGCGGTCCAGACGTCACGAAGCGCGTCGCACAAATCAATGCTAGAGATGCAAATCCGCCACCTTCACCCCCAGGGACGCCAGATCTCCTTGGACGTA
This sequence comes from Pseudovirgaria hyperparasitica, assembly GCF_010093815.1. Lineage (NCBI taxonomy): Eukaryota > Fungi > Ascomycota > Dothideomycetes > Acrospermales > Acrospermaceae > Pseudovirgaria > Pseudovirgaria hyperparasitica. The sequence goes on from NW_022985563.1 coordinate 219,933, forward strand.
GCGGGAATGCAGAGCGATCTGGGAGCGTACCAGCCATCAGGGAGACACCTGCACCCGACGAGAGGGAAGGTCGAAGACAGTCGACATCCGCCTCTATTATCCTAGGGCCTCCACGCGCCGTGTCACCTTTCACCATGGTCGACTCATCAACACCGCCGCCGATTAGCCAAAGTGTGACGTTTTCGACGCGAGCAATTGAGAACGTGTCAGACATCATGGATGCCCTGAACATCTCGACCGCTATGTCGATTGGGTATGGCACAATCCACGGAAATGGAAGCGCAGCATTTGTAAATGAGAACAAGGTTCTAGACTCCGAGTTGAATTACATTGTTAGTGTGGCCGTGAATAATGACAACACGAGCGTCGACCAGGAGGACATGGAGTTTCAACCGATTGAAGACCTCCCGCCGGACAGGTTTACGGAGGTCTATGGAGACTCTTTTATTAGCGGATTTGAAGAAGGGGGCGTCTTCAATGCCATTATCTCGATTCAAGTGAACGATAAGAGAAAGCTGAGGGAGGTCAAACAGGCTGTGGATGTTCAGTTGGCTGTCGGACCAGTGCCTGTGGATGTTGGTGTAAAAGAGGAGCTCAACAAGTCCCATATAGAAGCCCTGCAGGATACTGAAATCACGATCAGTGTCAATTGGACTGGCGGTGGAGAAGTGAAGAAGCCCGAGGTCCCTTGGACACTTGCTTCTGTTGTAGCAGTTGCCAACGCCTTTCCTTCAATGGTGGCGAGGAGCTGTTCAAAGACACAAGCAATTCTTATGAGATATACGGCGTTGAAGTCATTCCAGCAGTGGAAATGGAAGATGGTAGCAAAAGATCCAGACTGGGCGAAGAAGTTCATTATCCTGAACTACGCCCCTTGCCAATTGTATACGTCGGATCTTTTTGATGCCATGATGTCCTACAAAAAGCTCTGGAAACGGATCTCAGAAAGTGCGTCATGAGCTACACGCTACACAACAAATCTGCTAACGATATGCCAGTCCTGAAGAATCCGTCGAAATTCAAGATACGAGAACCGGAGAAGAAGCCTCAGTACACTTCCAATACTCTTGCAACAGACGACTTCTACGCCCCTAGACTAGAGCGCGGGATACATATCGAAACCTCAATGTCCAACTTATCGCAATCGTCAGAGAAGCTTTCTCCGTGCCAAAAGCGAGCGAAAGGATTCATCGAGCGTAACAACACATTTGAGATTGAAGATAACACAATTGGCGAGAGTTGGGATCTGTACGCCATCAACCATGATCGGTCACCGATACCTGTGGATCCCTTAGCCCTGAACGAGGCAAAGCTCCTATGTCGCGAGGCCATGACACTGATTGTTCAGGAGGCAGCCCGGCTCGTGGACCACCCACACTTGGCATATGCCGAGTTCAATGTCATGACAGGTAAAACTCAGATGAAGCGCCCAGACTTTGCATATCCAGAGGTCCTCCGAATGCGCCTTCCGGTACCTAATGCCAATGATGCGTCTGACGATTCCATGACGCAAGATGCAGCTGCCATCAAGACGCAAGCGTTCTCTCGCGACAACGATCTATATACGCACTTGGTAGGAGATCCACCGCTCGCGCGTCGGACTTACAAGGCATTCACATCTTTGGATCTGAATGAGACTCCGCGCGGCCGTGTGCAAGCCCAAAAGGGGGAAAACACGCTGCGCAAGATATGTTTACACAGCTACCACCATCACAGTCTAGCCTGGAGTTCTTTCGACGCTGATGCTGACGGCGCCATAGGAGCCATCGGCTTCGGTTTCGCTCATGATCCGCCTTCAGACAAGAACTCCAAGGATTGCTTCTTGCACCACTACGGGCATCCATCCGGCGACGCAGAATCCAAATGCAAAGTACTCGACCTAGGGTCCAAGACTGCTTCGACAGAGATTACTCGGATAGATATCTGCTTCGTTCCTGGCACCGGCAGAATTGCTGGAATCGTCTTCTATGATGACTTCGTTGATGCGACGACAGAGAGGCTAGCGATTCGGCAGTGGGGAGCAGCCGGACGAGAGCCGGACGGGCTGCAGGTGGTCACGCAAACACCTCCGGATGACGGGGAAAAGTGGAGATTTGTTGGGGTATGCGGAGAGTTTGATTCGAGCATGTTCGGAGAAGTGCTTGCACGGGTCAGTGGGATATGGAGAAGGGTTTAGGATGGTTCTTGATTCTTCCATGGATATGTTGATTCTTGGGTATGGTGTCGGGGTTCGGCGTGGCGTTATTAGTATAAAGGCAGAATACCCAGATAAATCGTTTGTTCTTGATATCAGGCACGCCATTTTCTACTGTGTTGATAATGTCTATTATAGGTAAACATGATATGATAAGTTAATGCCTCATTGTTATCAGAAATTCGGATGGATGACCGAAAAGCCTGGTCGCCACGGTCTGATTCTTCCCCGCTTAGCGTCATGACCCTTCACCATGAATCCATGCCCGCTCCACCAGACTCTATTATCTCGATATCAACACTAGTCTTCTCAAAGATACCCCTTAACTATCCCAGGTGATAAGGATACATACTCCACCCCAGAGGCAAAGTCTGACTGTTCGCATTGCTGTTCGATCAACGCGCGTCTTGACACGTCAACCGACGAATGACCTCCGCGACCTCAACTTCAATACCTCCCGCATCAAGTATTCTGCCTGGAGGATATCTGCAATACTTCTGTGCGAGCCAAAGTTGTATAAGACTCTCCTCAGCCAGCAAGGCTCACGAGAATTCAAGATGTCCATAAAGTAGGTTAATTCTCAGCATCGCTGATCAAGGCAAGCAGTGTTCCTGCTGACGTAGGCCTTTCGGGATGAAGCTCTCTGGATACATCTTTACTGACACTATTTGCCTCTACAGCTGGGTAATGCTCTCGGATGCACAGAACTTTACACCTCTACCAAACGAAGAAACACTCTACAAGTCTCCACCGCGGACAACCCTCTCTCTACAAACGTTGAACAAGTACCCTGGCAGGGAGCCATTTCACGTCACAAGCTCCAGCGGTACGATACATCTCACAAATCGACGTGTAAGAATTTCAAACCCTTCTCTACATGAATTATTTCACTAAATCTTCTCAGGTCGTGTATCTTCCCCAGACCCCCTCACCTACCCTTCAGTCCTTCGCCGCGCCCATCCTCAATCTACATGACACACACGTTGACTCGCCTTGGTTTGGTCCCAACACTTGGACAGCACTCGTACAGCCGGTCGCTGGTGGCAACATACCACCTCAACACGCTGCACTCGAGTTAAAAATAACTTTCAAAGAAGGCGGCGCATTTGACTTCAGCGCACGGTTTGAAAGAGTCAAGGAGCGCCTACAACAAGCCGTGGAAGTGGCGCGTGAGTCCGGACACGCAGCAGGAGACGGCTCTGAGACTGGAAGAGGACTTGGTGGTGGTGCTTTGGCAGGGGTGAATCTTGATGCTGTGCATCTAGATGAGCTGCCAGCTTACGAGCCAGGGAGTGGTGTACCTGTACCTCCAGAACAGGTTGTAGAGCAACAAGAAGCCATGAGACGAGACAGCGAGATACTATCCGGGTCGACAGGTCCTAATTCTCCTAGAGTTCCCGCGGCACCGTTCACACCTCCTGCGGAACCACCACCCGGGTACGAGGAGGCACAGATGGACAGCGTTGCGGACGAGCTAGAGCGAAGACTGCGGAGGGATGGATAATATAGCACTGATGGTGCTACTTCTTGCGTTCGAGAACATGATATCAGGGATATGGGCATATACAAGGCGTCAAAGGCTACTCAGGAGGATACCACCAACACCTTTCAGTATTTTGAGACGATTCGAGCGTGTATTCTACTATACGACCAGATGCCCCAGGCATCATTGCATGAAAATGAAAAGTCTCGAACATGTGAAGATCTGCGGGGTCTGAATTGCATGTGAAGATACGTCACGCGAGTTCCCGCGCTACCCCGGCCACTAGACGGATTAGGAAGATGCCTCGGTCCCTCGTTGTCATCATTGTCTATGCTTAAGAAGCCGAGTTAACATATTTCTCTCTCGGACCTCACTTCTAGCCTCCTTCGAGCCATCATTCTTCTCACGACTTCGTCCTCCTTGCACCGGACTCTACACACCACGATGGCCAACCAGACAGGAAGAAACTCATCGGGTATGTTGTTCTCTAGAGCGGTGGTGATCTCACTGCTCTATGTAGGCTACAACTAGATAGAGAATAAAAACTGATTTGGAACAGCTCAAAATCGGCTTGCGCAGGTCGGAGAGCACCTTCAGAGCTCCGGACCAAAGGGAAAGAGTGCGCTGCTCGAGAAGCATGCCGACGATGTAAGTACTATCCATATAGGACATCTGGAGTGCGGAGCGGCAAAAGCTCTAATATAGCAGCCATGGTGTATTGAGGAGGCTTCAACAGCCTCGAAGCTTGGAAGAAACAGTGCTGACATCTTGTTAGATCGTCGTGACAGCGGCGCTCCGCTCCGCAATCACCAGGGGTCGCAAGGGCGGTTTCAAGGACACTATGCCTGCCGATATCCTCACTGGTGTCTTCAAATCTCTCATCGAACGCTCCAAGATTGACCCCAGTCTCGTCGAAGATATTGCCGTCGGTACCGTGCTGGCTCCAGGAGGTGGCGCGACTGAGTTCAGGGCCGCTGCGATCGCAGCAGGCTTCCCAGTCTCGGCTGCGGTCAAGAGCTTGAACAGGCAATGCTCAAGTGGTCTTCAGGCCTGTGTAGACGTCGCGAACGCCATCAAGGCGGGCATGATTGACGTCGGTATTGGTGCCGGTGTGGAGAGCATGACTCTACAATACGGGTGAGTCTACATCCGGGCTCCTCATGAAGCCTGAATCAAGTAGCTGATACATACATGTTTCTAGTCCTACTGCCGTGACAGAGTTCTCTGACGCTCTTGAAGAAGTCGAAGAATCTGCCAACTGCAAAGTCCCCATGGGCGTCCTTTCCGAAGACATGGCTAAGGACAAGGGTATCTCGCGTGCCTCGCAAGACGAGTTCGCCGCGCACTCCTTCCAGAAAGCAGTCAAGGCCCAAAAAGCCGGTCTCTTCAAGGAGGAGATCGCACCTCTGACCGTCAAGTGGACAGACCCCAAGACCGAGGAGGAGAAGGAGATTGTCGTAGACAAAGACGACGGTATTCGCGAGGGCATCACGCCCGAGAGTCTCGGCAAGATCAAGGCCGCGTTTGCAGCAGACGGCACAATTCACGCCGGTAACGCATCACAAGTCAGCGATGGCGCTGCCGCCGTATTACTCATGAAGCGCTCCACCGCACAGAAGCTCGGGCAGCCCATCATCGGCAAATTCGTCAACGCAAGCGTTGTGGGCGTACCGCCACTTCTCATGGGCGTGGGCCCAGCAGCCGCTATCCCACCTGTCTTGGCCAAGACCGGTCTTGACAAGAACGACGTCGACATCTACGAGATCAACGAGGCGTTTGCGTCACAGTGCTTGTTTTGCATCAACGAGTTAGGCTTGGACCAGGCGAAGATTAACCCCAAGGGTGGCGCAATTGCGTTTGGACACCCGTTGGGTTGCACGGGCGCGCGGCAGGTCAGCACACTGCTCAATGAGCTGAGGAGGACGAAGCAGAGCATTGGTGTTACTAGTATGTGTGTTGGTACGGGCATGGGTATGGCCGCGGTATGGGTTGCGGAATAGAGACTGGCTGTGTGAGTGTGGTGTATTGTACGAGTCTTCTGGTATATAGGTTTTGTATAGACGGTTTGCTACAAGTTCCATGAACTTTCTCATCTTCTGAGAACAGCGTCGTCTCCTCCTCAGTGCATCACAGGACTCCTTTTTACAATCACACCAGTCAGCGAGATTGATCCTCCAGCTATACTCCTGTCCATGACATCCCGTCACTGTAGCTCTCCATCCTCGTCAACAACTCCAAACATCCGCACACTCACTTGGACATGTGTGTGACCCACAGCCCATACTCCGGACGAAACCTCTCGCACCGAAACGAAAACCAAAAAACTTCGGAGGTACAAACAATTCCACAGACCTACCACTGGCTGTGTATATATCACTATCCGCCATACATCCAGCCCAGTCAATAGACCTACCCTACTCGTAGGCCCAGATGTAGAGAACGCCGGGCGTATCCGACCGTATACAGATAGAGAAGTTATATGTATATGAACATTCCCATTGTGCTTTTCAATCTTACGAATACTTGGACACACGAAAGAAAATATATCTTACTCAGACTCCTAGCCTGGGTATGAAGTCTGCTTGGCTTGTTGAATGACAATACATGGTATTGAACAAGGAATAAGACAGACTTGAGCATTGTGTGGGTGAGGAACGGGTTATGTCATAGTTGAAGAAAATGATTTGCTGTGTAGAGCCTTACGAGTGTGTTGTTTAGTGGTATTGGGTTCACGCATTGAGATCTGCTGATTATAGGATACAGGGATGTGTGTCGGCAGGCTCTATATAGAGAGGTATACTATTGTCTTCTTGTTTCTGTCACGGCTTTCTATATGTAGGGCACTTATTATGGCTTATTCTAGACAAACATAGCTACGTATATGTGAAGTTCACAGGTCATGGCTTTATTTTCGTACGGTATGGGACCCATGAGAATCGCCAGTCCTAGCGAAGCACTACTGCTACAGTTCTGGGATGGTAATACCCATCATGTGCGAAGTGATAGAAACAGTGCTGCTCATCATCACGATTGCAATTTTTCTACCACTGAGTCCGTTGTCTGTCCCCTTTGCCAACTCTTACGTCTCAGAATAACTTCAATTGCATTCTTACTCGAATACAGATTTATCTGACATGGGGCTGCTGGGTCTGTTTTGAAACATGTGGTGGATGTTCGCATAGAGGGTCGAGATTGAGAAAGAGTTTCGCGGTCTGCCCTGGAAGAGCTTTTGCGAGATTAAGACCTGGGAATGGCGTTTGCTATATATGATGGGTGCTGCAAGCTCTGGAATTAAAAGGAATCATAATGTATACTATTCTTTGTAGATGTGAGCGGCAAGTGCCACTGAGGCTGGCTGATGTACAGACCTCAAGCAAAAACCGACTACTTCCATCCAGAACTCATCTATAACCGTGCAATGTTTGAAGCGCAAGACTAATATTCAGGAGAGCGCTGAATTATCTTATCTCGTCATGATTCGTAGGTAATATTGCTATAAATGAAGACTTCCCAAGTTCCGTGGTGCTAGCGAGGGTATGTGGAAAAGAGAAGAACATGATGGCCTGAGCAGGTGTGAGATCCAAGCTCGAAAAGTGTTCCGAGGCAATAAAAAAAAAGGAGACAGGGAAAGACAAATGGGTTGCTGCTGATGCGAGAAATCGCCATATATGTTCAGAGACAGGCCACTTCAGGGAAGCATGTACGTAAAGATTCAGTCAGCCAGCTACTATGTCAAGCAAAAACTAAACTCAGTCCGGTCAGCCGAAAATGAGGCCATATTCGCCGTCCCCGTAAGCATCCAATTGCCTGGCTGTAGAGGTCTTGGTTGGCGAAGTCCAGACTTTGACGACCATGCCACGGCCGTTGTACCCTAGAGTCTGCCTTTAGTTGAAATCTTCTGGATGAACTTATATGACTGAACACAGTACTCACTACAGCCTTCTGACACTTCATGAGTTGTGTTGAAGTAACCACGTTCAAAGTGGTGCGCAAAGTACCAATTGACTTGGTTTGCATGGACCGAGAATGCAAGCAGGCCCAGAATCAGAGGAAGGTCACCATTCATTCCCCCATAATAGTCTGGGGGTAGCACATCATAGTCGCGTGGGAGATGCCCGGCGGGCAGAAGCTTCTCGACCCATCTTTGGTGTAGTCTACGGCCGCGAAGCCGATTGTGAGCGCTTCCGTATGTCGCTGTTGATGCACATGTGGTCTCATCGTGTTCGAAAGTCATGATCTGCCAACTAGTTTCAGGGCCGTCGTGACGGGCGATAGACATGGTCCTTATCGGGGTGCCCCAGTAACTGTCCAATCCATCACCTACTTGGTGATCGATTGCATCGTAATTCACAATCCAGAAGTAGCCTGAATGGTAGTAGATAGAAAAAGTCTTGTACTCCATGGCATCGCGCGGGAGTCCATCGGTCTTCAATGAGACGCCATCGCAGTAGAAGACCAAGCTATCCTCCCCAGAAGAAATGTTTCCGCCAGATGGTCTGGGGGGAGTCCAGTGTCCTCGTGAATCAGTGTTAGGCCTATGATCGGGAGCCTCTCGCATTCCACGTATCCAGAAGTAATAAGAGGGCTGAGCAATGGTCAATTGGCATTTCGCAGGAGGACAGTAAGGGGCACATACTGCCATTACACTAGTTTGTACCACGAGCAGATTTGAGCCTGACACAGGGATTCGGCAAATAAGGAGCTCTGGTCAGAGCTACGGTGTCCATTATCCGGTAAGTCTTGACGAGCTTTATGCCTGGGAAGCCAGCTATGCGGCTCAACAGCTTCCAATCAATAGGCGCCCAGAATGCTACTGGAGGGGTTAAGTATGGAATCCATCTTGAGAGGAGACTTGTGACCAGATTCATGACGTGGAGTATGAGAGAGACGACGGATCATCCAATGCACTGGAAGGGTGCGATAAAGGTAGATCGCTTCACTGGACGCACCAAGCCAGTGCAAGGATAACATCGGGTGTTGCGCTGAATATAGTCCAATACTTGATTGTCCTTGATGCAGACCCCGCAGTGTTGCAATATGTGGCACACCCTTGGTATCGCGTCTAACAGAGAAAGAAGCCTGTGTCCCATCCTTTGCGTTGTCATCGACAGAAGAGGTCCGCTAAAGTCGCCAGGCTTTCAAGTAGGAGACTCGTCGTGGAGATATCGCTGGATGGAGGTGAAGTGAGAGCCATGTTGAGCCCTTTTAGGCGCGCGGTTCCAAATGGGCATCGGTAGTTGGGCTGTGTTTTCTCGTGCTGGAGTTCACTGCGTGCAGACTACATATCTTAGCGGCGCTGCTAGCAATGGCCAGCATTGAGTGGAACGGTTGCGAAGACAGATCCGTCCTTCCGCGAAAGTGGCAAATTCTTGCTAGAGACTGGGAAGCTCGTATTTGGAGGCTGTCCTGATGTATAGACAGATGATGATCAGACGATATGGTGGATGTATCGTCGGCAGACGAACGGCCGTTTCAGACAGTATTGAAACCTGCCTGGAAATTTCACATGTCTCGTGCCTGTTTCCAAGATGTCAATGACTATGAATTGATTCTTGATGTTCGAATTGGGCCGAAGTCGCTAAAGACGCGTAAGGCTGATCATCGCTGGTCTGGTGCAGGGAATGCAGAATACTTAGCAAGCCTTTCGTCGGCTAACACCGATAAGATGTTGCCAGCCCACAGACCGAGGGTCTTTGGAACGTATTATGAGACTAAACATGAGATGTAGGACCTCCTGAAAGAGCACAGGATGTGCGTTCTCTTTATACTTACTCGCGTCTACTGCCTCGAGCGATAAGACTGACGACACAGCCATTGAGCGCAAAGGAGGCCTCAGTCGTAGCACGACACTAGAACAAGGCAACCATCTTCCCGGTCCCAGGCTCACCGGACGCATTAGAGGAGCGCCAGCGATCGATGCGCTTGATTCAGTCTCACTCTAATATCCACTGCCAATGCACCCTCAGAGAGACCAGCTACGACTCGTGATCACACAAGCCGATAAGCAAAGAAGCAGAGACGAACGGACCTCAAAAGCTTTGTACTGTTGACCGTTGTTTGCGAACGCCAGGATAGATTCATCCCAGATCGTGACTGAACGCGCATAAGCATCGTAAGATGATCAAAGGGACAAGAGCGGAGTAGGAGATGCGCTGTTGAATGCGGCGGATGCATAGTGGAGACCTCTGGCCCAGTCATGGACGGCTTTTTGATCACCAAGAACAAAAATTGCTGTCAAGACCCCGCCAAACGCAGCAAGACCTGGCTTGAATCCCAGCATGTTCCATGACATGCGCGATGTCCGACTGGTGATGACGAAAGTGTACGTATCAGGAGATCTTCGCCGTGATAGTCGTGCATGGCCTAACTAGAGTCATTCCAAGGGCTCGTACGAGCCACAACTGGGTGAAGTTGGCACAGAGCCAAGCTACCGCGTAGCTAGACGGGCCGAAATTCCACTGGACGAACGACTGTTCTGGTCAGCATAAAACCGTCTATCAATCATCCTACAATGTGCCTGGGTGCTACGGCATCTTTCTGAGCATCATACTTTACTTGCCTTTGACCAGCAATAGGCCAATTTCACAACGCTAGTGACGACCTCGCAGCTTTTCCAGTCGTTCCGCGATCTTAGAGGATGGACTCGATTCTACGCTGCGCTCATTCATCGGTCTTGGGGGCCACTCGATGTAACCAACCGATCGACCAGCCGGAACACCAAGCTCTCTAAGTCGGCCGTGAGAAGGCACGTGAGCGAGCCTTTACGCCCTTGACGATGAACCATGTGGATAGACGCCTTTGGCAGATCGAAGATTCTACGAGGAGCCGAAAATGATCGAAGATCAACCACAACTACCGTAGTTCCAACTCATCGTGTTGCCGAAAGGCCGGCCATGGACAGCGAGAACTTACAGACGTCAAGAAATGTTGCTACCATCTATTAGACGGTCCATGTCCTCGAAACGTGTCCATGCCGGGTGACAGCTGGACGGGACGACTCGACTCTGGCCAAGAACATGACTGAGCTCTCAGACCTCAGAGTCGGCTTCGTAATCAAGGACCAACAGCTTGTCTTATCTGAATGTCACTCTTGTAACGATGGAAGAAGCCTGATAGCGGATACGATACTGGGAAACGCCACATGGCTTCTCCGACGATGGATTTATGATCAGAGATGCTACATCGTAAGCAGATGAGAGAGGAGCAGCTGAAGAGGAGGAGAAGGAGGGAGACCAGGGAGAGTCGTACATTTAAAGACTACGGCCCCAGTAACTAGCATTATTAGTCTCGAATGTCCGGGAACAACTTTTGGCTCTTGGTGCCCTACTTGTAAGGTTATTTTGTTTGCCTGGTTTCTTGGCATATATATCAGTCACGTGCTACGCTAGCACTTCTAGAACATCTTTGTGCGAAAATTATAACCATCTCGATATACGGCGAAGAAGTCAGATCAGGGTAAATCAGTGAACTTGACAATCAGTTTACTACAGCACGACTGTTCAAACCATAATCATGTCTCTCACTAAGCCCACGCATACAATAATATTGGACGCTGGTCCTATAATCAAGAATGAGCCCTCGGTGTCCACACTTCTCGCTTCGTCAGAGGCTCTGGTCACAAGTCCCACAGTCATTGCAGAAATTCGGGACGCGACCACCCGAGCTCGAGTCGAAACTTTATTGAAGCCATTCTTGACCCTGCGGCAACCAAAGCCGAGCAGTCTGCAGTTCGTGGCACAATTTGCACGAAAAACTGGTGATTATGCTGTGTTGAGCAAGACCGATCTGGAGCTCATAGCTCTCGCTTACGACATAGAGTGTGAACGCAATGACGGCGACTGGAGACTCCGAAATACTCCAGGGCAGAAACAGCTCAATGGCTCGCCGCCTCGGCAGAAAATGACCAGTGATTTGAGCTCCAACGAAGTGAAAGCAGTGGGCACAGAGAACGCATATCCAGTGGCGGACTCTCAGTCTGACGAGCAAGTGGGAGAAGACGATACCACAAATGCCAATGCGGAGGCGAATAGTGGAAATTCTGACGCAACTGATGCACTCGCACAGAATACTGCTGATTTAGCGATCTCAAGTCTCACGACAAATCCAGTAGCTGAAGTTCCAGAGTCCATGGTTGCGGACACGTCGAATGACCCAACAGGCCAGGTTGAAGAAAATACGCCAACCACAGAAGAGTCAGAAGATCAAGCAAGCGAAGACTCTGGCTCCGAAGGTTGGATCACGCCCGCAAACTTCAAAAAGCACCAGGCCAAGGAAGCAAACGCCGGAGCATCGGAAGAGACCCCTCAAAAAACGCTCCAAGCCGCAATAATAACCACAGATTTCCCAATGCAAAATGTCATACTTCAAATGAATCTCAACCTCCTCTCAGGCTCTCTTCAGCGTGTCCGCAACATTCGCAGCTTCGTACTTCGTTGCCACGCATGCTTTGGCACCACGAAAGACATGACGAAGCAATTTTGCCCCAGATGTGGCAAGCCAACTCTCACAAAGGTCACGTGTACAACCAACTCGAAAGGCGAATACCAGCTTCACCTCAAAAAGAACTTCCAGTGGAACAAGCGAGGAGACCGGTATAGCATACCCAAAGCTGTGCATGGTGCCGCGCATGGACGAGTTAAAGGTGGTGGAAAGGGTTCGTGGGGCAATGAACTACTCCTGGCAGAAGATCAGAAGGAATACTCGCGCGCAGTGACGCTGGAGAAACGGCAGAAGCAGCGCGATCTCATGGACGATGATCTGCTGCCTTCAATTCTTACTGGGCAAAGGAATAACCCTACTGGGCGCCCGAGAGTTGGGGCTGGCAGGAACGTGAATTCTAAAAAAAGGAATTAGGTACTCAATCGCTGGAGATGAACAAAAGAACGCCCCGTATTTGAAGGGCAAAGCAATTCTATACAATAATCGATACAACTGTGCGAACGAGGTGCTATACACGATGAGAACCTGTCTAAGCATTGCAGGAAACTCATACGTATGGTTAAGGAGTCTCAGATCGCCTGTGCCGTACCAGAACTCGCTCTCGTGTGAAAATTCGTCTTGAGGAGACATGCATGCTATATTGGCCCAAAAAGAAATTCCCAGAAACTGCGGCGACGGATCTCACGATACTACCTATCCAAAGTATCTAGAGCTCTTGAAACTACCCCAACGAACAATATACCACTATCCGCCTCCTTTGCAAATTCCATCCCTCCCCTAACCAGCCAACGCACGACGTCTAACCCGCCCAACCGCACCCCCATAAGCCAGCACAGCACCATTCAACCTATCAATCATATCCAAAGTAAACGCATGCGTCTCCTCCGCCCGCGTCGGATTGAACACAAGCACGGCACTCTCGAAGTTCTACACAGCGTAAGCCCTCGTCCCTTCTTCAAACACCGATCTACAGAGTTCCGCCACGTACGATGACACTCCGTCTGAAGCTCTCCAGTCCCGAAACCACCCGTCCGCCGAGTCGGATAGCTCTGAATAGTCCGGCGTGTCTGTTCAGCGTGGCCATGACTCGGCCCTGGTTGCTCATATACTGAGGCTGGGTTAGCAAAGTGGTGCGCGAGAGAGGGGGGCTGAGAGCTGAGAGATGGGTGCTTACAATGCGATATCTAGTGGTTACGGTGTCTGAGTTTGTGCCGGTGGGCAGAGGTGGTGCATCGCGGATCTGGGAAGTGTAAATGTCCATGCTGGCGACTAGGCTTTCGAAGGCTTCTAAGGTATCCTTAGGATGTTAATATGTTAAAAATCTCCAAACTTGTGACATGCATGGCATACGTAAAGATGTCCTCTGTCCGTGAACAGCGCAGGGCCATCGAGAAATGTGATTGCATCGGCTGAGGCTTGCTGTGTTGCCGTCTTGGAAATCAGAGCATCCAGGTCTTGAATGAACTGGGTGGCGACAGAGGGGTCCTCAGGGGGCGGAAACTGCGACATAATTGACACCGCGAAGACAGCGATGAGAGTCGCGATAGCTTGGAGTATGTAAAGCATCTTTGGAAAACGCTTGAGCATGCAGCATTAGAGGAAGAAAAGATGAGGATTACTTCACATTATAAAGTATTGGTGTCTCTCATAAGACAAACCCAACAACCTTCAGGATGTATGATTACTTGACGAAAATTATTGAGCGTAACTCCCGAAGGCTCAAATTTCGTGTTCATTGCACCAAAGTCGTCGCCCCATCTCCTGCTGGATTGGGGATTGGCATCTGTCGAGGCTTTATCTGGACATCGTTGTGGTATCCCGATGTGGTACGAAAGCAAGCCCGTGGCACGAATTATCTGGCGCTCGTGACACAGTGGTCAAATGGTGATAGCGACGAGAATTGTATAGTGTTATATTGCTCTTTCCGACATCCTGTATGCGCCACCATTGCTCTCCCACGAAGATTCGCCTAACGCCATGTCCACTTTCCTCCCAGCCCGCTTTTCCCTTTATTGACCCAGCACTCGCTTGTCCTCTGCACCTAAATTAGTAAAAATTCCGTTCGCGTCGAGTTGGAAGACATACTCTGCTGGGTTATGAGGAGACCATATCGCTTCTTGAGAGTCACTCGGTGTCTAAAAATGCACGCGTCAGCTTGCATACGGCTGATGGGTAGGTGCTTCCACATACCTTGAGTACTTGTCATCGGGCGAGAATCTTGCGGGATGTGCGGATTTTGCGACTTGGCTGCCGATAACTTTTTTCAGGGTGTAGATGCGCTTGCCCTCGGCGTCGAGGGTGTACATGAGATGCATTCTGAGCAGCAATTAGCATTGGGCCGCAGAGATATGAGTGGCGATCCGTACTTGGAGTTCTGGGTGGTAGGAGTTGATAGATGAAGGGGTTTGTTGCTGCGTCCGAAGTCTTGAAGTGTGCGCGACTCTAGATTTGAAGCTCGAGAAAATTCATAGACCAGTGGACCGCCGACGTGCATCCCGCAGCTTGGCACTCCTGGCGTCACGCTAAGCCGTTTTTATCTCATAATTCCGAGATACCTTATCATATAACAGGCCGGGTCTGAATGATGAGGACTGTAGCTACATCATATAGGGGCCAAAGTATGCAACTATTGGTAGCCTTCTTCATAGACGCTGTTCGTTGTCCCGTCGAGTGTACTCGCTGAATTTATGGTTGAAAGTAAGAAGAGAATAGCATTGCATCACAGTCAAATTGGGCTTAGAATTAATCAAAGTTACGTACTAATACCGGAGTCGCTCTGGAACCGGATATTGGGTATAAACCCAGACCAGCGAGTAGACAACGCCAACATGACATTCCTCGAGACTCATGGTGCAAAAGGGACAATATCTGGAATAGTAATATCAAAACTCATTGACCTGACTGCTACAGCACGCCAAACCTATGCTGCCAAAGTACACTCAACCAAAGACGCCGAGAATGACCTCCCCTCCCCAAATGCCCTGTCATTCAGAAACCCCCTCTATCCAAATCGTAAATCTGTCACTTTACAGCAGCCCTTTGCGCGCAAGCTCAATCTTCCTCGCAACCTCACCAGCCTTCCACCCGCCCTTACTCGCACAAACCGCAATGCCCTCACCCAGCTCGACCTTATCCTCATTCGCAGGAAACGCACACGGGCAGTGGTGCGGGAAGTGAACACAGCTGAGCGTGCCGGGGCAGAGATATTTGTCGCAACTTGCTATTGAAGACAACACCCGCGTTAGCACAGAACACATCTACATGTACACAGACGGTAAAGATAGGATCGCATCTGAGCGCGGCGTGCGGGGCCTTTTTCTTTCATGGCAGTACATACCGGCTTCGTATTGTTGTTGGTACCAAACACTATCGCTCCTCACGTTCTGGTGCTGTTGGTGCTGCTGCTGTGGGCCCTGGCCTCCGCCATTGAACATCTGGTCGAAGAATCCGAATTGGGCGTTTGCTTGGGCGGGTAGGAGCGCGAGGCTGAAGATCAGCATTAGGAGGTCGAGGATCGTCATGGAGGTTTCAGTCGCCATATTAGGAGAGTTATGGAAAGATTTATTAGGGCTGAAGAGGGTCGAGACGAGGGAGCGCCTGCGAAGATGGGTGCTGCGCAGCGACTATAGCGATTTGACTCTTCGAAAAGGAGTGACTTTGGTCAGGAGATGAGCGGCAAGGCTGTGGGATTGTTATGTGTACTGAAGGTGGATGCGGGATCGATCGATGAGAGATCGTCGCTGCGGACGGCCTCGGTGGTCTTGTGCGCCATGGTTTCATGTTTCCAGCTGGCCTTTTGAGTTTGCAGCCTTGGTGCCTGAGAACGCTTCCGCTTATGATTCAGATAGCTTTTGCCGCTTTCAACTTTCGATCTGACATCTTTGTCACAGTCATTAGATGGATCTGCTCGTGTCGTAAGGCGATACAACCAAGGGACTTCTAAAAACTGATCTCCGACATCACGAAGCCGCTGACGTATGTATTGCTCACATGAAGGACAAGGCCTGCCGATCTCATTCATATAATGCACTCGTAAGTCGTGACCTTAGATTCACCAGTATCACCTTTTCAGATACTTGTATTGATACAACTGCGGATTTCCCAGCCCGCATTCATCTCTCCCCCATTCGTGCATTAACGCCTTTGTCATGCTATGCCGATCCTTGAGCGCAGCTTGCAGCCTCTCCCGCCACTTCTGTTCCCGTTCACGCATGAATGCTTGTATCCTCTCATCGAATGCACTGTTGACAGCTTCATTATCCTCCTTGAAAGCGACAAGTTCAGCTCTGGCAGTCGCGGCGTCTGCTCGAGCGGCCGCCGTGGCTTCCTGCTGTGCCTGGAGAGCAGTACGTATGGCAATGAGAGCTTCGCTGCCATCTTGATGTTCAGTCTGGTCATGAATCCTATATACTGGTTGTACCCGAGTGTCGGTTGGCTCTATCTTGAGCTGTGCAAGCTCCTCATTGGCAGCAGCCAACTCCTGTCGTGCTCGGTTCTTATCTGTCCGTTCGATTTCGAGCATTTCTCCAAGCTGCTTGATGCCATTTTCGGCCTTGGTGCGCAAAGAGTCCATGGCCGTCTTGTGCTTGATGTGCTTCTCCGCGGTCTCAGCATTCAGTTCATTGATCTCATTCTGAAGTTCTCGCTGCTTCTCGAGAAGCTTTGCGCGCTCTTCCTCCCAGTCAGCAGTATGGTGGAACAGCTTCGAGCGAATTTTCTCGAGTACCGCCTGTTCTTCCCTCCTCGCATCACGACTTTCATTTGCTTCATCCCGGGCTATTCTTATTTCATTACGCATCTGATCGAGTTGTAGACGAAGGCTCGTCAATCCACTTTCCATATCAGCTACCTTGGTTTGAGACAGGTTGTAAAGCTCGTGCGCGTGCAAGCGCTGTTGTTTCTGTTGCGAGACGTCCTGTTCTTTCAGGAGGACTTGCTTCCGCATGTCTTCGAGCTGACCTATCGTTGTCTTCAGACGTGCCTCAAGCTCTGCAATTCGGGCCTGGGCAACGGGCTCTTTCTCAATCTCTGTAGAGCTAAGAAAGGAGACTTCTTTCGTAGCGTCGTTTTGATTGAACTGGGTTTGGGCAAGCTGTAGTTGTTCTTCTAGAGCAGAGATCTTGGCTTTTGAACCCGACTTTTCTTGTTCTAATTCTTGATACAGACTAGCCTTGACATTGTCAAGATTGATATCAGCAGCGGCACTATTTCTCTCGAGCTCTCTGCGAAGCCTAGCTATCTCTGCCTGATAGGCTTCCAGTTTCGAATTGAGGTCATCTGCTTGACGTTCCCTTTCTTCAGTCAGCGCCGAGCGCCTTGATTCTTCTATTGCATATCTTTCTGCTATCGAATCCTCGATCTTCTTCTGTAACGAAGCTATGCGATCGTCTCGAGAAGTCGAAGCACGGTCATATTCTTCCTTTTGCTGTCTGAGCTCGTTCGTATGAGAGATACGCAACTCCTCGCTCTTCCGCGCAAAGTAAGTTCGATCGGCCGCTGACTGCATTTCGAGGGTTTTTATCTTGCTGTTCATATCGTTCTTTTCTTTTAAGTGCGCGGCCTCCAAATCTGTCTTCTCCTTGAGCGCAGTCTCCTTCAAGACAGCTAACTGATCTGCCCATTCCGAATTTGCCCGTTGTAGACTTCTTTCGTGCTCACTGCGTACTGTAGAGAGCTCACGAATATACCCTTCATTTGTGCTCTGGGATCGTTTTAGTTCGTCGGATGTGAAAGCAAGCGTCTCCTGCAGTTTTCGTATTATGTTATTGGACTCTGATGTCTGACGGAGGAGCTGTTCCTGAAGATCTGTGAGAGTCGGTGTCTGAGACGGCAAAGGTGAGGGTTGCTGAGGCGACAGAGGTTTGTGAGATGAGCGGGACGGATGGCTGGGCTTGTGAGGTGTTGTGTCTACATCTTCTACGGTCGGCTGTAAGGACCGTACCGATTTTGCTTTGTTGGATGCGACTATGGGCCGGGGCGACTCCACGTGTATTGCAGGGACATCAGCTTCTGGTAAAGCATCCAAGTATGAGAGGACCCTCTCTTGGTTCTCCATAGAAGACGCCGTAGACTGTCGATCATCATCATCCTGGTCATCATCGGGATGTTGATTCTGCTGCTGCGCATGTTGCTCTTGGCCCTGAGTGTGCTGTTCCTCTATCTCGCTACTGTCGATATACTCCTCTAGATCCTCTGCAACTTCGGTGTTGCTGATCCTCTCCGGCATCGTGACAGTAGGTGCAAGACTGTCCCTCAAGCTTCCTTCTCTTAACGGTGCGCGCATCCAGAAATCCATGTTCTGTGTGAAGTCTGTTGGGCCATCGATGTCCTCACTACGTATCGCATCCAAAGGTTCGACTTTAGGCAAGTCTGCAAAAGAAGATGCGTCGGATCCCG
Organism: Pseudovirgaria hyperparasitica; assembly: GCF_010093815.1. Taxonomy (NCBI): domain Eukaryota; kingdom Fungi; phylum Ascomycota; class Dothideomycetes; order Acrospermales; family Acrospermaceae; genus Pseudovirgaria; species Pseudovirgaria hyperparasitica. Next base: position 238,445 of record NW_022985563.1, read on the forward strand.
GACCTCGCAGCGCGTCGAAGTCGATGGAGTACTTTGTCCTGTGTGTCGAGGCAGAGGCACGCCTTCGATGCCCGTTGCCCAGCGACGCCATGATTCACAATCTGGAACGTGGAGCGAATGGACTATATGTTTGCGGAAAACTGTGCGATAAGACTATACGACGGCGTAGGAAGGTCGATTGCGGATGTGAAGACGCGAAGCGCGCGCTGGTTGCATGTTGACGACATACCGCATTCGACTTAGCGCGTTGCACGGACTATTCCAATATCGCCATGTTTTTTCATCACACAGAACACATCGTTCATTCCGCAACCAATCTCTATATTGGTCACGAGCATATGAATGTGCAATATGGTATCAATAATTCTGCCTTGCCATGAAAACATACTCCACAACGACTAAACACAGCAACCGCGGAAAGAGGGTATTTCTGGTACATCAGACAATTGCTAAGTCTCTCGTTTCGCCATATCCGTTGTAACAAACGCCTCTTAGATTCCACATAGTCATGCTCTCCTGTACATTTCCAGCATTATCTGTAGCTCGACTGAAAAGTCTTTGCGACTTGCCCTTCTCCATGCTTATCCTCGTCTTCCATAGTGTCCACGCCCACTTTCCTTTGTGTTCGTCATCACTCAACAGCTCTGCCTCAACCCAGTGGATTCCTTCATCGGCAGTTACCTCAACCTTGACCACTGGTCCTGATTCGCCGCTTGGTAGAGCATAGCCTGACACTTCGATACAGCCGTCTGATCCAAGCTCGGTGATGCTCCCTGGCTGGGGAACAGCAATGACGGAGTTGACAGGCATTTCCTCCAATGCAGGTACATTCGCCCACATGTTTTCCGCGGCCTGAGCGCTATCGATATGTGGCGGCAGAATCTTGTAGTCGTGTTGTTGATAGAAGTTCTTCGACTCTGTCGCTTGTACGGTTATTCGATCGAGCCACTTCACCGACCGAGCTCCGGCAACGCCTGGCACCACGACTCGCACGGGGAAGCCATGATTGGGCTTTAGAACCTCTGCATTCATCTGTCGCTACTGTTAGCCTAGATCCACACAGTCTTGCTGCCTCACCACACCTACTCAGCGAGGATACACATACCTTTAGTGCCAAAACAACCTCAGCATCTGCCCTCATCGCCCTATCCAGCGGTATGCTCCCACCATACCAATCGTCCTCCTGTACCTTCACTTGAAAACAAGCAAATGCAACATGTGTCTCCTTCCATCTGCTCTCCTCGATGTCAATCCCGGCATGCACAAGCACATCCTTAAGCAACGGGCCCTCCCATTTACAGTTCATGACAGCACCATCATACCAGTCCACGCCCTGCACCTCCTTGATCTGAGTCCGCATAGTATGTCGTCTGTTCCCTGCACACTGTAAGGCACAAACAACCTCATGTTGCGTCAGCGTCTTGAGATCATCAACGGACAGTGAAAGCTGCCTCTTCACTGCCCCGTCGACTTGCACAATGTGCTTCGAGGCGTCGAGATGCGGGATCGGGCTGAGCATGTCAGCCGCGCTATGTTAATTCGACATGATATCCTCGTACCCATGGTTGCGATCATAGCCATTCTTAGTAGTTAAGAAGCTCGACACAAGATCTTTGAGCGGTGGCTCACGGTTCAGCGGCTCGTCAACAGAGTATTCTGTTTGTAGATCGCTCATTTCACGAGACACTTTGCCGCAACAGGAAATCGCATAAGAATATACCTAGCTATTGTGAGAGGCTTGGTGATAGCTCCTCAGAGCTCTCTTGTGCATGCGGCTGATTATAGGGCAATATAAGCAGGTAGCTCGGGTAACGACGTCATCCCGCAAGTGAAACAGTGAAAACAACCTTGGGACTCTTCACAGCACGTGTGGCGTACAACATACTATAAGTCCTCCAGTGTCTACACTTCCGTTCGACCAGAATGTCTTTCAACCTCAACTAGAGTAGCATTCGCTGACCTTTTCTCTGAGCCACACTATGGCTGTGCATATCTTGTATTGCTAGAAAAAGAATAGAAGCCGCCTACTGTACTGCTGGAATGCGATCGTGGCTTTAAGGCTTTTTGCACTGGATTCCAGTAGTGATTAAGAGGTTGCAGTCTGATAGGCCGGACTTTTCAGGCTGTATGTCTACCTGTCTAAGAGTTTGCTCTGCATGGCCAGGATTCCTCCATGACCTCGATGATTGTCGATACGAAACCCCCGGAGATAGCGTACTTACTGGAAAGTACGCAACTTCTTGGAGGGTCTCGGGCATAGATATGTTGAATGGCATGAATGGGCAGGAGTCACAATAATGGGTGTTGCTGCTTCCGTGGCCGGTGGAGGGTAGAATGAGAGGGATGTAACGAAAGGTCTTGTGAGGCTTTTTGCTCTCCATATGAAAGGTTGGATCCATTGCTGTACCGCACAGCAGGTAATTTCTGATGGTGAGCAAGTGCAAAAGACGAAAGGATGTACTGGGTTCGGCCACGTCCAATCGGAACCTACAGGCGGGATGACCGAGTGAACAGTGGTAGCGTATGATCGGTCGCCCAGATACTATTATCAAATGTTCTTTAAGGCTGACCAATGGAGTCCAGGAGGCGACAGACATGAAGTGGGAGTATTCGGGCAGCCAGCCTGCATAAATGCGGGGCATAGACTGTCACTTGTAGGTCTAAACACACAATGTTTCAGGTGCCAGATGTGGCTGTTCGTCCGAACGTCTAGAAACAGGCCATGTGCGAAGTGTCGGAGATATATTAGTAGAGAGAGTAGAGTTAAACATCCAGAAGATTTGTTTCTATCTTTGTTTAGAGCATTGAAACATCTAGTAAGGATGTGTTCGGCCCTGCTCATTTCATTACATACGTACAGCATGCATGTTTCTAGCTGATGCCATGCAATAAATAGGACGGAGGATGTTCGTTACAACCATATTATCGAAGAGAGATTGCCGAACTTGGAACTGATCCTGTAGATGCAAAGGCCACTGCTTTGAGGCGTATGGTCAGAACATATGGATATGTCAACTTATGTCTCAAAGCCCGGGAGCGATTAACATTGTTTATCATCGTATGTTCCTACTGAGCGAAACCTGCTGCAAGTCCACGTGCTGAGGGATTATTTAGCCCTGTGGATCGGCTGGTCCGTGGATTCATGCAAAGATCAAGGTGAGAGTTGTCGTGGTAGCCCGAGGAGATGGATTATGGGAGAGTATGTCACCTCGTCATGGCGTCACAGGCTCTACCAGTGAGAGACATGGAAGGCTTCTCTAAAGAATTCCTTCTTTGCGTATGGTGTAACACTAGGGCTGGTATCAGCGTAGTCAGAACAAAAAGCCAGGGCCAGCGTCCCCTTATCGCCAGCCCACAAGCCCCGCCAGCCACTCAACTTTAGCCGTGGGGGCCCCTGAAAATCTCGTGCTTCTTGATGGCATGGAAGGCCTGATCGTTATGCCCTCCACACACAAACTTGAGCCTCATCCAGTCCCTATTCCCGTTACGGCTATTGATACCACCTCTCAGCCCACATGTGTCATGACTTCTCCTTCTCCCCTCCCTACTACTACAATGCTACTACTACAGTACTACGAAGGGAGCTCGAGCCAACCTAGACTGTGGAGAAAGTAGAAAGTTTAGAAACGTCTCGACTTGTCTTCCCTGATCGAAGCTTGCTTTCAATGCCCGAGCGGTAGGACAGCATGTCTGCCAATGGATATATATCTTGATGAGATGCCCTGCATGTAGCACTTTTTTCTTCTCTCGCTATCGCTGAGTCGACACCAAATATCACTTTCCTTTCGCATATCATTTGCATTTTGCTTCGCGTGCCTGTGGCATCGCGTGCTTTCATTGACATCGTCGTCTTCCACCCTATTCTGAGCACACACTCTCATTCCGTGTACTTTGCCACTCACTCAATCTACTTGCAAACTCTCCAGCTGTTGATTGTCTGGCCTGTGATTCACTCTCTACGTGGGTCTGTGTTGTGTCTAGGTATGTAGCTCGCCATCACTACACTGCTCAACAATCACTCGCACCGAGTCTCGATTGTAATGCCCCACTTTTCGCATAAAGTCTTAAATCTATTGAGAGACGCGGTGGCAACAATAGCATACTATTTTCTATTGACTTTGCCTTACACTGCTGCGTCCTGCGCCTGAATATATCAAGGCCGACTCTTCCAATTTTTTACAATCCTCGAAACTAATCTCTTGTATAGATCGTGTTCCAGACGACCATTTTTGCAGTCTTTAACTACCAATCGATAGCCGGCCTATCGATCTCTCAGCAAAGCAAGCTCAGCAGTTGGAATCTACCATTTCAACATGTTCACGTCTTCACTCGCATCATGCCTGGCCCTCGCCCTGCTCAGCACGGCAAACGCCCATATGGTCATGTCCAATCCCAAGCCCCCTAACTTCGGGGTTCTTCGAAACGCTCCCATGACGAGCAATATCTGGCCTTGTAAGATCGGTGAAACGACGAAAGTTGAAGGTCAGGCCCCTATAATCTATGCCTTCGATGATCCATCGTACGGCGCCGTCACCAAAGCGCAAGCTGGAAAGTCGATGGAAGTCGAATTCACTGGCAGCGCTGTCCATGGTGGTGGATCTTGCCAGTTCAGTGTCAACTATGGGGACACTCCAAGCAAGAACGTAGAGGATTGGAAAGTAATTCACACCATCCTAGGTGGCTGTCCAGCCCAACATGAGGGAAATCTAGATGAAGGAGGAAATGATAAGCGGGGGCACGCGAAGGGTCTGACCTGTAAGAACGCAGGTCAAGACAAGAGTACCGGTACAAATTGTGTACGGGCCTTTGACATCCCGATTCCCAAGGACATCCAAAACGGCAAGGCTTTCTTTGCATGGACATGGTTCAACCATATCGGCAATCGCGAGATGTACATGAACTGTGCCCCTATTCAGATTACTGGTGGAAAGGATGATTCATCCGGAGTCTCAAAGCTTCCCACCTTGTTTGCTGCTAATATGGGTGGTGCACCAGGCACTTGTAACACCGGTGAGGGGATCCTCTCTATCCCTGACAAACACATAGGACAGTCTGTAGTGAACAACCTCAAGTCTGTCGACGAAGCTAGCATCGGTAACTGTGGCAAAGCTGGCACTGGCCATGGTAACGCTGGTGGATATGGAGGGGATGCTTCTGCCCCCTCGTCTCCTGCATCCGTTCCATCATCTGCTGCGTATTCCGAGGGCGACAAGCCTGCGCCAACTCCATCGCCACCCGCAAAGAACCCTCCGACAGCTCCAACGCCCGGAAAAAACCCGCCAGCAGCCCCGGCGTCATACGAGAAGAGCCCTCCAGTAGCTCCTTCGCCCGCAGAGGACACTCCAGCACCCCCCTCATCATCCAAGGAGAACCCTCCGGCTTTGTCGCCGGCCAAGGATAACACCACCGAAGTACCCTCGGACGGCTACTCTCCCGCCTCGTCACCGGCCAAGGACAACGCTACCGAAGTTCCTTCAGACAGCTACGCTCCCGTGGGAAGCGGCCCTGCGTCTTCGAGCAATGGTGTCCCTTGCAAGCCAGATGGCGCCATTATATGCATCTCGGATACCCAATGGGGTACGTGCAATCACGGATTTGCCGTGCCTCAAGCTGTCTCCGCCGGGACTGTCTGTAGCGGTACTGCCATCAAAGCCCTTGCCAAGTCGAAACGTCACAGCATCCACCACCTACGCTCTCATCCCCGCTCTTTCATATGAGATCCAGCTCTTGACAAACCGGCAGCGTTAGCATTACAGGCTTGATAGCCGATCGCACTGAGTGCAGTCTGTTTAGGACAAGCGAGTCTTCTGGAACTTGAGAGAAGGCTGGCACTCAGGTGGGAGCGTTTGTATTGCTCTGGATGGCATTTTGGCATGATTGTACATTGAGTGTTCTGCAAGACTTCGACTGCTCGAATCGACTTTTGCTTCGCTCCTTTTTCGTGTGGACATACTTCTCTTCTTCTGATCTACATGCCTTAAGTAGTCATGCCGATTATCTCTTCAACTCTCCTGTACATGCCACTGGCATTCAGATACATCTGTGCAAGCCGCAGATAGAAAATGAATACACGCCAAGAAGCGGACTACAGCTTTAAAACCTAACTGTGCTGTGAATCTTTTAAGTTGCGCGCATGTCCGCCACCTGCCAAATATGAATTCGTTGTAATAGAGTAAGACTGCCAAAGTCCCAATGTGAAGCAGTGAAGCCTAATTCCAATGATATTCCAGAGCAATATCTGAAAAGTGCGTCTCCTGATAGAAAGTAGCTCCACTGGAAAGGCGCGGGGCAATTCCGCCGCGCCGCAGAATCTCATCATGTCTTCTCTCGCAGATGAATTACTCTCAATCAATTCAATCTATGGTGAAAATACGCTCGAGCTTGAATCTGCAGCACTTTCAGATCCAAACAACGCGCCGTCGATTTGCATCCTTCGTCTCCCCACTCCTCCCTCAATCACACTCCGCCTCGAGTTCCCTCCCAACTATCCAGACGCTCCACCATCAATCCTCGGCACGCAGAGTGTAGGTCATGACATACGCAAAGGCTTTGGCAACGAAGTCGTGAACGTCGTCAGAGACACTCTAGCGAAAGTCTACGAGCCCGGCGCGCCATGCATCTTCGACCTACTAGAAGATGTTGGCGAGGCCATTGCACAACAAGAGGAGCGAAGGCCCGAACAACACTTAGAAGAGCACAACGTGGGCGATGAAGACAATGAGGAAGGGCAAACGACGAAGAAAGATTGCTTTACACAGCAACCTTCGTCCATGCTAGACCATGAGCCTCTCTGGACACTTTCCGACCCGATAAACGAGAAGAAGTCACTATTCCTCGCGTGGGTCGCGCCCGTAAGCTCAACTGCCCAAGCACACGCCTACGTCTCGCATCTTGTCTCCACGGACAAGAAAGTCGCCAAGGCAACCCATAATATCACGGCGTGGCGGATAGAGGGTGGAAATGGCGCTGTCTTTCAGGACTGCGATGACGATGGCGAGACTGCTGCTGGGGGTCGACTTCTGCATCTTTTGCAGATCATGGATGTCTGGAATGTTATGGTTGTAGTGAGTAGGTGGTATGGTGGGATTAAGCTGGGTCCTGATCGCTTCCGACTTATCAATCAGGTCGCGAGGAATGGCTTGTTGAAGGCAGGGTTTGTGAAAGAAGAGAAGGAAGCAGGATCGAAGAAGGGTAAAAAATGAGCATGAATGCTGGAGTGGATACAAATAGTCTCATGCTCAGCTGGAATGCGTTCCTGGGCTTCTATGTTTATGCTTAGATTCAAGCGTCATCGAATCTTTAGAATTGTGAGATACCTCAGTCTGCCAATCTGGTATTCAGAGCTGTATTAGGCCTAGTATATAAGTAGGGGTCCTTCCTTACAACTTACAACCTCCAACCTCTCAAACCACCCACCCAAGCTGCAGCCTACATTCACAGTCCAAGCTTCGAGTCATGGATGGCACTAAGCCCTTACGGGCCAGCCAGGGTCTAGTCACGTGCCACTAATTTTCCTCTGACTATATAACCGCGTGCCCCTCGCGTCTCTTTTCAATCTCTATCTAAGTTTGTCTTCCCTCTCTCGACTGCTTGCTTGACTTGCTAACAACATCTCAGGTGCAGTGGCGTTACGCATAGCAGTGAAGATTCGTCTGAGCTTGCGTTTTTGCTAGTTGAAAACTACTTTAACTGACTGCTCCTGTTGGTCTTCGTGATCGGCAGGGAATTTTTGGAACCTTCTTTTTATGTGAGAATCACACCTCGCAAACCTTTTTTTCATTGATCGTTTGGCCATTGTGCTGATCATCAGGGAAGAGAGTATCCCTTGTTCCTTACCTTTCGTTCTGCTTATATCGTCGGAAAGACCCTCGAGCGTCCTCTCATCGTATCGTTGACGTGAGACTCGGAAAGTGTGGAAGGGCCTGCGTCTTACGTGTGACACTTCTTGAGCGTCTCTCCCAGCCAGCATCATGGCGAAAACAAAGACAGTCCTGATCACTGGAGGTCAGTCTCTATCTTAGAGCCATGTCGACGCGTTGCTAACCTTTGAAGCCACTGGCTTACTTGGTCGTGAGGTACGACGGATTTTTGACGAGAGAGGTTGGGCTGCTTTAGGCACCGGCCTCACAAGAGCCTCACCTCCCTCCGTGCTCAAGCTCGACATTACAGATCAAGATGAGATCGAGACTGTTTTGAAAGAAACCAGGTATGTTCACACATCGTCGATACACAGCTATAGCGTCGAACCTGACATTATCACCTCAGACCTGAAGTTATCGTGCACTGTACGCAACTCCACGCAAAGCGAACTTCCATCTTACTTCACATTAACCTTGATTACACTTCTCGAGACTTGCATATCGCTCATACATCATAGGCGCTGCCAACAGATACCCCGATAAATGCGCTGCCGATCCCACTGCTGCTCGAGCATTGAACGTTACTGCCACCGCAAACCTGGCGAACTCTGCCCGACATTGCGGAGCCTTCTTCCTCTACATATCCACCGACTACGTCTTTTCTGGCCGCCCAGGTGAAGCTCCATACCAAGTAGACGCTGTCACCGGCCCTACCAACGAATACGGTAAAACAAAGCTTGAAGGAGAAAGGGCAGTTAAAGAGGCAGTATCACACGGTGCGAATGCCGCAATTTTGCGAGTCCCTGTTCTCTATGGTACGAGCCCAGAAGACGACGCTTCACAGAGCGCTGTCAACTCCTTGATTCCATTAGTGTACAAGGCAGGCAGCATGACCCAAGAGCCAGCCAGCATTAAAGTGGATGATTACGCGCAGCGGTTTCCCACGAATACTGCAGATGTAGCCCGCATTTGTGTCGATATCGCTGAGTTATACACAACGACGGAAAAGACAGAGAAGGAATTACCGCACCTCCTACATTTCTCAGGCGAGGAACAGTTCACAAAGTGGCAGATGTGCCAGAAGTTTGCCGAAATACTAGGCCTCCCACTTGACGGTATGGTGCCTGATAGACCAGAAGAGGGCGTTGGTGTGCAGCGGCCATACGACTGTCACCTCGATACTAGCTCGTTGAAAGACCTTGGTATTGACGTGAGCTGTGTCACATTCGAGACATGGTGGTATGTCAGACCTGATACTTTTAAACTGACTAGCTGACCGCGAATAGGCGACGTGAACTTCGTGCCTTCCGTCACTAGTGACGATGCGATATTGCTTACACTGAGTGATCGTCGCACACTGTGAACGCGTGCAAAAGACAATCCGACAACGATTGATGGCTCAAAAGGCCCGGTATATCGCTTCGGAAGGATGTCTGAATGGAGAGCCCCGGTAGTGTATTCGTTCCATATAAACATTCCATTTCCTAGATCGACCATCGTCGTCTCGTATAGCAGTACTCTGCAAGGAGCGACAAGGGCGATCGCTCTGGAGCGTCACTACTTTGACTCCAAACCGCCCAATACTATCGTATAGCATGCTTCTGCTGTGCTTGAGACTCTTTGCAATCAATCTCGCACGAACTTCTCAATCCACTCTCGTATATCAGCCAAGCCCTTCGAACTGACAATACCTATCTGCTCTCCTCTGCTCCAAGGTTCAACGTCTCCACCGCTCCTACCATGCGCAACTACTCAAATCTTTTGTTCTGGCTCGTATCAACGTCGTCTACTGTTTGCGTCGTCATTATGATCTACTCACTGAGAACGCGCTAGTGATGATCTGATATATGGCATTGGATGTGTGAAGTCTTTGCCCGCTGCAACTGCCAAATCAGACATTGAACATATGATATACTTAAATATCTTGTTGCGGTCGTCGACTACATTCAATACATATACATATATAGTGCGTGGCTTGAACTTGGGGTCATTAATTAGTGCTGCCCCGCATCATACCTGGATCCCTGGATTCGGCCCTTTGTGCTGTGAACGTGGAAGCGACTGCCACAGGTCCTTGAGTCGGCCATCGTCGCCAACTGCCTGAATGTACCTCATGTTGACCACCTTGTCTTAAAATCTCTATAGCCATTCAAATTCGCTAGACGAGTACCACGTATTTATTTTCTGACTTTCTCGAGGGCGTCGGCTCACAGCTTGTACCGCCAACAATTGCTGCCTTCAGGCGACCCTAGTCAATCCTGGTCGCGCGCCATCAGCTACTCCGACATCCCGCCTCCAGCCCTAAAGATTCCTCGATTCCTCATACAAGGTCCGGACAAACAGAGTATCTTCTTATTCTAAGAGACAGTCTCTCGAGCGAATTCCTTACTGTGCCTTACAGAGTATCCTCTTGACCACCTCTGCGCCTCTTGTGCTTGGCTGGAAGTACCCCTCCGATTGCTAAGGGTTCTGATACCCTCAACCGCCTGCCACATACGCACGCCACTGTCACCACTCAGCCTTCCGAAATCTTCCCTCTCGTAACTTAAGCGCCATGGCCGACGGCAATCAATCTGTCGATCAGTCTCAATATATCCAAAATGCGGTTCGCGCGGTGAATGAGAAGCGGCCAGTCCCTGAAATTGACTTCACGTTGCACACAATGGAGGATGGCACCCAGGTCAGCACGAAAGATCGAGTCTGTAAAGGTAAGAGATTTAGACCATATCGTGCGCCATGGCGAATTTGCTGGTTCACCCATACTGCTCCTGTGGTCATGATGGCCCACAAAATTCCGCAGAATTGAACTAATATGGAATTGCCCAGATGTACAAGCGCCCGCCTTCACAACCCCTACTCAGGAACAGTTCCTAGACCCGCGGGACAAATCGAAGCCAAACATTCAATTTTTGAAGAATCATCTGTACAGGGAGGGGCGATTGACCGAAGACCAAGCCTTGTGGATCATCAAGCAAGGAACTGAACTCCTTAAGAAAGAGCCGAACTTGCTGGAGATGGATGCACCAATCACGGTATGCGGTGATGTACATGGACAGTACTACGATCTTATGAAACTCTTTGAAGTCGGTGGAGATCCAGCTGATACAAGGTATCTCTTCTTGGGCGACTATGTGGACAGGGGGTACTTCAGTATTGAGGTACACAGGCTCGATTGACGAATTCGGCGTATACTGACAGCACATAGTGTGTACTGTACCTTTGGTCTTTGAAGATCCACTATCCGAACACTCTGTGGCTTCTTCGGGGAAACCACGAGTGTAGGCATTTGACCGACTATTTTACCTTCAAGCTGGAGTGCAAGCACAAATACTCAGAGACGGTCTACGAAGCCTGTATGGAGTCCTTCTGTGCGCTTCCATTAGCTGCAGTCATGAACAAACAGTTCCTTTGTATTCATGGTGGCTTGAGTCCCGAGTTGCACACGCTAGAGGATCTGAAAAGCGTAAGTCAGGCAAGCTTTTTCTCATTTGCGTGCCTAAACTTTTTGCCAGATCGATCGGTTCCGCGAGCCCCCTACTCACGGACTCATGTGTGACATCCTCTGGGCTGATCCACTCGAAGAGTTTGGACAGGAGAAAACGAATGACTTCTTCATCCACAATCACGTGCGTGGTTGCTCATACTTTTTCTCTTATCCTGCGGCTTGTGCTTTCCTGGAGAAAAACAATTTGCTCTCCATCATCCGTGCACATGAGGCTCAGGATGCTGGGTACCGCATGTATCGCAAGACCAGAACGACTGGCTTCCCTAGTGTCATGACAATTTTCAGTGCGCCAAACTATCTTGATGTGTACAACAACAAAGCTGCCGTCTTGAAATATGAGAACAACGTTATGAACATCCGTCAATTCAGTAAGTGGATTCGCAGTCACTATGACTTCTGGAATTAATGACGATTTAGACTGCACACCTCACCCGTACTGGCTCCCCAATTTCATGGATGTGTTCACGTGGTCTCTGCCATTCGTAGGAGAGAAGAGTGAGCGAGAGATGTCTTCTCGAAGCTAGTAGAGTTGTGCTAACCAATTACGCAGTTACCGATATGCTCATTGCTATTCTCAATACATGCTCCAAAGAGGAGCTCGAAGAAGACACCATGTCGATTTCTTCCGGTCCCAGCTCTCCGCCGATAACCGCCGCGGATGCCTCTGATCCGAACTCCGTCGAGTTCAAGCAGCGTGCAATCAAGAACAAGATCCTTGCCATAGGACGGATGTCGAGGGTATTCCAGGTTTTGCGAGAAGAATCTGAGCGGGTGACTGAGCTCAAAACTGCTTCGGGTGGTCGTCTTCCAGCAGGTACATTGATGCTGGGTGCTGAGGGCATCAAACAAGCTATCACCAGCTTTGAAGACGCCCGCAAAGTCGATCTTCAGAATGAGAGACTACCACCGAGTGGCGAGGAAGTTCGGAAGTCACATGAAAATCACCGCAACGAGGCGATTGAGAAAGCAACGAAAGAAGCAGAGAATGACACAAACCTTGCATCTGTTGCGAGGAGAATCAGCATGTAAGTTCCAACCAAGTCTTGACTTCGACAAGGTGCTGATGCTCCATTAGGTCTTCTGGATCACGAGGAAAGCGTAGCTAGTGCCGATTACCCCCATGCTTGATCTTAATACATCTGGTGTATGGAATACCCATTGAAAATGGCTTTCGCACGGTGTCGCAGGTGGGCTAGACGTTCAAAGGTTTCGGGATACCAGGTTACACTCCCATTTATACTCATGACGGTGACAATGGTCTATCAGATATGGCACGAAAGGGATCAAAGTAATACAAGTCTTTTTGGCTGTCTCCCTCACTGTAATAAACCAATGAAGTCCAATGATGGCGAGGGAAGTGTCAGATAGTGCGACGTTTCATTATTTTTTGGAAAAGGCCAATCTGTTCCCGGTGGACTGGAATGTCCTATTGGGGCTGGTCCTCTATTCTCAATATGAGATCAATTGACTTTATGACCGAATATTTCCAAACAATTTCAGACACTGCTCGGTCCTGTTGGCAGAATATGGCTAGGACATTAACAATTCCTATTTACGTCACAAAGTGTGGCTGGAAGCTATTGCATGTGGTCCCGCATGCAAGTGGTTCGAGCTATCCAGAATCTTGGCACAGTTCTACCTCCGCAATCGTCAACCTATTGGTATTCGTTCTCATCCACCAATAATGCCTCCGCGGCTCAGAGTCGCCCGTACTGCGTTCAAGTCTATACGGTGGTTTCAGGTGCCCGATACATTCGTATGCCCATCCTGCTCAACCTGGCGCCTGTCATACCCGCTCCGACGACAACGCGCATCGCTTTTCCGGACCTACATACGCAGCTATGCGTCGACTATTAGCTCGGCGACTACGATAAATGGATCGGCGCATATACCACCAGCTCATAAAGAGCTATATGAGGCTTTAGATGTGGTAAAGAGCGAGGCGGGAAGCTATGTGAACCTGAGCAGATTGCAGCTTGCGTTAAATGGGCTCGCGGCGAGAGATGCGGTCATACGAATTGCTGGTGAGTGAGAGATGAGGAGAATTGTAAAGATCCTGTGCTGATCAGGCCGTATATCAGTGCTCTCTATTGGGGATTCGGGCATAGCGAGGCGCCTGGTGAAGGCGCTTCTTGCGGACCCGCTGGCCGAGGTAGAGGCCTGGGAGAAGGAGCTCGAGAATGGAGGGGATGGGCGAGCGCTATTATTGCGGTATGACTCGATTATATGCGTCGTGAATGGCATGAAGCTAATGAGGTTGCAGATACGGCGAAGAAGATAGCGCATTTCTGAATGATAACCCTCTTGTCAAGACGATACATATACCATCTACAAGCCTACAACGGCATAACCTGGAGATCTTGGTCACATCTCTGAACATTGATCCCTCTAGTACCAGCCGATCACTCGCCACAGATAGTCCCCGCGATGCGTTTCTGATACCTACCATACAAATTCCTACATCTTTCTCTGGTCGGCAGACATTGGTCACATATCCTGTTCACAAGGCTGTTGTGGTTGGAAGGGGTATTGAGAGCGCTGTGGCATACGGCAGCTTCATGGCAGGTCATCATGATGATCAAGCGGATCGCGATATGTTGAAGGTCGCGATTGACATACCAGCTCCTGAAACAGAAACAACAGAGAAAACATCTGCGCTCGCATGCAGTGTTGACATCCAATTAGCTGATGCGGCGATATCCACATTCCGTAAATCAGTAGCGAACTCTATAGCCTATGAGAAAGGCTGGTTCAGGAGCGGACTTGCTCCACTCCAGAAATGGCTTGTAGAGGGCTCTGAAACGCCAACTACGTCCATCAAACCTGCTCTAGTAAAACTTCTCAAATCTACGTTGGATGAATCGAAAACGAATGTTGCCATGGAGGAGAGCCAGTATCAGTCCAAACTTCTATCAGCATCCGTTCCCGCCGCCACCAAAACCTCAATCTCTACCAGCATTACCACCTGGGCCGAACACTCACACCGCGAGCTGCGCAACGAGCTGGATGAGGCCTTCACCAGCCACCAATGGCGTAGGATTTCATGGTGGAAACTATTCTTCCGCGTTGATGATGTGACAATGATCACATCTGATGTTCTCGAGCGTAGATGGTTGCTTAGTGCCGAGAAGGCTCTTATATTCATAGGCGGTCGCCTTAAAGAAGCTGGATATTCGTTGGATGCAGCAGAGATAAGGATGACAACGAGCTCCGCCCTGCCTGATCTTATGGAGGCAAGATCGGAAAAGACTACTTCGGACACTAATGCTGAGAGCATAATTGGCCGCGAAGGTGGCGCTGAAAAGGCGGCATTAGAGAACACCACACACAATCTGACATCAAGGCACAAGGACCTACCATCCTTTATCCGGCTCACTCGCGAGCATCTCCTCAACGACACTATTCCCCCTCTACAAGCACTTGCCCAATTGCTAGTGCTTCAGACATACTCAACAGCAGGTCTGATGTCAGCACTGGCAGGACTAACCTACGTGGCGTCGCCAGCATGGTCACCCGAAGCTGGAGCAATTGCAGCCCTGGGCGTGGTGTACTCTCTGCGCCGACTACAGAGGCGATGGGAAGGCGCGAGGGAGTACTGGGAGGCCGACGTGCGAGAGCAGGCGCGGAAAGCGCTCAAGGCGTCCGAGGAGATGGCGAGGGGCCGTGTCGAGGAGTTGAGCCGGCCGAAGACAGACTTGGAGGGTGTCGAGGCGAGGAAGAAAGTCCGGGAGGTGATTGAGAGGGCGAGAAAAGTTCTCGAGAAGGTTGTGAAAGGATAGATGTGACGAGTGGTGTCGCAAAGTGTATATATAAATATTGGACTGCCTCGCACTCAGGGGAATATCAAGGTCATGCCCGTTTCGCACGCAACTATTCGTGATATGGTGCCTCCGCGTTTGGTGCTCCCTCACTGTAGTTTTAGAACTCATTCTCTGGAACATAGCACGATTGGCATGAGACTCACCATTCGAACATTCCTTATTGGAGAAATCACTCGCGTTCATGTCTCTGGCTTGCCGCTTCCGTGTGCTTGGTAACATCACTCACGTCAGCGCAGACGAACAGTAAGCATGATCCATCAATTCATTCATGTCGTGCAGCAATACAAACGAAACGTTATATAGTCTATATTGCAAGGGGTAAATAGTCGGCGGGTGACTTGGTGTTTCACTCTTAGATATGTCCAGGTAACGTTTGAGTTGGCTAAGGTGGGTTGTGCAATGGCTTCTTGTGTCTATGCTTGCACCAGATCGTGCTACTTGTTCTTGATCCCGATGGCTAATTATAGGAGCTAAAATGCTGTTATAAGAGCAAGAGGATGTGTTGTTTGCGGCGAAGAATGAATACTAGGCCCGATGTAGCCTAGTATATTGGGAGTCCGGAGGGGAGCTGTTTGGAGTTAATGCTCTGCTGCTCCGCAACTCTGTCTTCAGGACATCCGCTTGAAGCAATTGAAGCCTCTATACTGACATCAAACTCCTTTGTGGACCATATGGCGAGCTCAATTAGTGTCAGAGCCTCACGCTCGACAATCCAGAGCTATGTTACTCGTTGGTAAGTCGACATGCGTATCCCGGAGCTCTTCTATAGCTCATCCGACCCAGGGACGTTCCCCGCCGACTACTCAGCGGCGCCCAGCTTCCAGCTCTAGAGCACTCCCGGTTCCAACATACCACAAAACGTGCGTCTCGCTCGTTCACGACTTCTGCGCCATGTTTCAAGAAGAAGGGCAAGAATGACTCCGCCCCGCCCGCGAACGCAGCCGCACCGAAAACGACACCGGTCGACGCTCTTTTCGACCTTTCTGAGCTGGAGTCGAAGATACTGAAGGCGATTGAGAGACTCACACATGAGCTCTCTCTGTTGCGTGGCAATGGGAAGATCAACCCAGATCTGCTCCTCGACCTCAAAGTCAAAGTGGGCAAAGGCGATGAGAAAGAGACTGTGCTGCTGTCCGACGTGGCGCACGTCATACCTCACGGCCGCATAATAGATGTCATAGTCGGTGACGAGGAGGTTAGCTATACAGTAACCCGCCGTATTATGCGGCGACAGAAGCTGACTCGCAGTCCTAGCATATAAAAGCCGTCACGTCTGCTATCAGAGCGTCTGCGCACAGTCTCAATCCTAACCCGCCAAAACCAGACAATCCCCTGACGATACCCGTGCCCATACCGCCTCCGACAGCAGAGTCCCGGCAGCAGACCGTGGAGCAGGCTAAAGTTCTGGGCCGTGCAGCCAATGATGCAGTGCAGCATGCAAGAGCCGGACATAACAAGAAGATTCAAAACACCAAAGCACGGTCGGATGACATTAAGAAAGCAAAGGAAGATATGGAAAAGGTAGTGAAGAGGAGCAAAGAAGACATCAAGCGGCTCGTAGATGGAGCAGTACAGGTTCTGGATAAGCATTAAGCCTCATTATATCACACGAAGATTTCGTGGGTAAATATCGCTATCTCATGCTATATACAGTCCATCGTCCGCCCCTATCTATTTACACCTCGTCCGAACCCATGCCCTAGAATCCATATATCTGCGTCCCTTTTGGCAGAGAGACCCTAAATACCAGCGCCTGGTTGTTCAGATCCGTCTTGTCCGCATACGCATACTTGCCAAAATTCAAATGCCCATCCGTCGTGATAAAATCATTATCCGAGAACGAAAACAAGAAATACTCCTCCTTGTCCTCACCCAAGACCGGCGCAAGCGCCAAGCTCTCCCATTTCTCGTTTAGTAACCCGTCGTCCTGCGCCCCACCGTTATGCAGACCGAACTTGGCCAACTCGCTGTTAACATTGAAATCCAGAAATGAGCAGTATGTCGCTGCCTTGAGCCCCTTTTTGAGGTTCCCGTCCTTGTCCGCGATCGCACCGCCCGTCTTGTCATACGTATCGCCTTTAATATTGCTTGCGGAAGAAATGTCAAAGACGTCGACGTGACGATACAGCGACTCGGAGTAATCAGCGCCACGGCCCGCGCCGTCACGTGCAAGGACGAGATACTGCGACGCGCTGATAGCGAGGATCTCAGACTGCGCAGCGACGCGCTTCTTGCCCTCGTTATTGGTGTACTGCGGCAGCGAGACGATATTCTCGCCCAGATACGCCGGCGGCGAAATGGAGACGTCGTACTGCAAGAACCGCGCCTGCAGCCCGTCCTTCTTACTCGTGCCGCCCTCCTGGATAAGCGCGGACTGGACGAGCACGGAGAGCGTGTTGCCGTCCGCGGAGAGCGTGAGGCCCTCGAAGCCCTGGTTGTTTGCGCGGCCAGACTGCGGGTCCGTGGGCGTGAGGGTGCGGGTGCTGTCGTACAGGGGTGGGTTATCGGATGCGTAGCTGGCGGTGTTGTTGCGCAGCGGTGTGAATGCGGCGGGCGGGGCGATGGCGGCCGTCATGCGGCCGCTGCGGTCGAAGTGGTAGATGCGTGGGCCGTATTCGTCGCTGACCCAGAAGCCGGATGGGGTGAGGACGAGGCCTTCGGCGTCGAGGGCAATGCGCGAGTCGCCTGGGCCGGTGGTGTTGGCGTAGCCGTCACCTGGGTAGGTTGCGACGGGGAGGTCGGGGAATCCTGGGTATTGAAGGGAGCCGGTTGGGTCGGCGTCGAGGCCGGTTGTGGGCTCGCCGGTTGGGCCGGTGAAGAGGACGGAGTCGAGGTAGGTGAGTTGGAGATTTGGGGATCCGGTCTGGGCTGGGGTGAAGTGGATTTGGAACTTGTGGACGCGGTTTTGGTAGTTGATTGTGCCTTTTTGTTGGAGATGTTAGCTCTCTGGACAGCCATTATGGGGAGACGATGTACGTACCTTGAGTGTTCCACCCTCTGTCTGGAAGTGTCCAGACGATTCCCTCGTACTGGTCTCCATTCTTCTTCCACGACCCCTTTTCAATCGCAATGGAGCTTCCGATGCCACCAAGCGTGTCGCCATACTTATCCACAGCATTCGCCTTGATCAGACCATACCCAGCCAAGCTCTTGTATGAATACGCCTTGCCGTTACACGTGATATCCTTCACATTTCCAGTCGTCGCATTATCTCGTCGAGCCGGGCTCGCTCCAACGACCGCAGCGCCGAGTGCAAGTGCCGCAGCAACACCCTTGAAGTTAACCATTATCAAAAGAGAGAATCCTGATACCAAAGCCTTAGCCCAGCTCCCCCAATAGTCCAGGCCGGCGGTCCAGTCTTTATATCACAAAACCCAATCGCCACTCAACCCCCCGAGGAAACTGGATTTTGCCCATGGATAGAATGTAGTCAGTCCACGACGACGCAAAGAGCGCTGATTGGCCAGAAGCACGCGGAAGGAGGATCGCGCCGCCACGACCGGACCGGGATGATGGAACTGACGGCGCGTACCCCACGCTAGCGAGTTGCGCCTCAAAGCCACCGGAATAGGCAGTTCGCATCTTCAGTCGCCATCGGAGTGCATCGTTTGCACGTGGATGCTCCATAATGCCTCATTGGCTGCAGCCCTCATTTGCTGGGGAGAATGTTGCTACGTGGTACGTAGTATTGCTTTGCCCTGGAATCGCTTCGCTATTGGATTCGCCCCCTGGCGATGTCATGCTTGCATTTGCGGCCTCGCCGAGCTAGTGTGATGGCATTGGTCGTTGGGATTTTGGGGGTCGTCATGCTGGAATATGCTGCAGTCCAGCCCGTATATGCGGCTCCATGATCGTGAAATGGCGTCAAAAGGCCAGGACTGTTCGTGTTGTCCTGGTCCAATCGACCCGCCCGCGTGGTCCTGGATCTGCTGCGCCGATGACTTGCTGTATAACACACATAAACATAGAGATAGCCGAGTCGTACGTGGGAGAGTGGCTTGGCAGTACATCTTTGTATCTGCATAACCTCCTTTCGTCGTTCATTCCGGCAGTAGCACACATTGAGCTCTTCGTTCAGCCTGGTTGCAAGGTGTGATCGAAAGAACATGATGGAAGGGCGAATAAACACACCTCCTGGAAGACCAATTCGCTAACATGAAAATAAACCCGTCCCGGCCCCTGAAAATGCACCTCAAGCCTGCCGAGCTTGCCCAAACCAACTCCGTACCCAGTACATCATCTCGCCGTTCACATTTCGCTGTCCAGCAGACTATTTACAATACTCTCATCATTACTTTTCCTGGGTGCATTACTCCTCTGTGGTGCTGCTTTCTTTGGCCTGCCCCTCCCTCGCTTTGATAGTCTGACTTCCGGAATTATAGTCCCTTCAGCTTCGGGCGGAGCCCCAAACATAGTTTCGGCACCTTCTTGGTGTTCTACTTCGGTTGAATCGACGGCATCAACCATCTCCGAGTCCTGCATCTCAGTGTCGCTGTCTTCCTTAACGGCAGGAATTGGTTCAGGTGCCATCACAGCACCATTTTCATCAGGTACTTCAGTGTCCTCTCCTTCGTCTTCATCGACGTCACCTACATTAGGCACTTCAGTCTCATTGCCTTCATCCTCATCAGGAGCGCCATCACTGGTCTCGGTTGCCACAGATTTCTGGTCTTCGTCCTCAATATCGTCAGCGACGACTTCGGCTTCGCCGACGATCTTGGTGAGGGACGCTTGGAGCTTGGTAAGCGTTGTCCGACTCGTAGCATCTGGTGCAACGCCAGACGACAGCGCACTCGTCGCGAGATCGTTCAATGCCTGCAGGGTTCCAACGTACTCCGCACTAGGAACATGGGACTTTGATGTCGTGGCGTTCGCAGGGATGTATAGCTTGGATAGAAGGGCTAAGAGTTGCTTACATTCTTCCTCTACACGGACATCAATACGGGTCAAGTGTAAAGGTTTAATCGACTTACGTGAACAGCGTGAGTCCGTGACTCGTTCCAATATGTCAAGCGCCAGCACGACATGAGGCTCATCTACCTCTACGTCGTTTTGGCTTGCCCTGACCATGCCTGTATTGACAATGCGCCTTCCATCCGTCCATTCTGCCAGCATTCCAACAATGGTTGTCCAGCCCACAAAGTCTTCTTCGGCGAAGTTAGTCTCAAGATTCGTCATGAGCTCGTGAATTACATCTGTGAGTAGTCCAGCAATCTGGACTGCATTGAATTGCCTGCTATGGCAATAAACAGGGAGGAAATAGCTCAGAGCTTGTTGAAGACCTGGGTTGGCTGTTGTATCCGGCGAAAAGAACCTGAATATGAGATCTCTTAGAATCCCTGCTTCGTACTCAGCGGGGAGTACGTGAAGTAGTAGCAATTTGGAAAGCCCGATAACCGCGTTGAGTCGAAGAGCTGCTGGCGCTGATTCCAAGAGGGCCTTCCTGTATGCTTTGACGATTATGCGTTGAGTGACCTCCTTTCTCTTACTTGAATTCGGGTTTCCCTCCTCTGCCACCTTTAGGGAAGTAAAGAGGGTGGGATGGTGAATAAGGATATCAGTAATGACCTGAAGGCATATGACCTGTAGGGACTCAGCGCCCTTGGCAAAGCAGTGCATCAAAAGGTCCATGTTTGACTCGGCCAATTCCTGTTGATCTCGTGAGCCATCAATTCAATACCTCTCGATTACGAATATCGTCTTACTCTACTCTGTAAGCAACAGAGACCCAGGCATATGATGCCTCGCTCCCTGATAGCCGCCTCATGACTCTGAACAGCCGGAATGATCTGGATGTGCAGCATGGTCGTCAATTCATTGTTCTGCGATAGATCCATCTTTACTTCTTGCAGCATGCACTGCGCAAGATGTAAGCACTTCATGGTGACGACGAGTATGTTGAAGGCCTTCTCCTCGTCGGCCTCTGTGAATTCGCGTTCACTGGATGATCTCCTCAACTTGTTGGGAGGAGGCGTGTCTTCTCCACTAACCTCGGAACGAGCAGAATGAAAGCTGTCATCTGCTGCTATGTCCGAACCATCTTCGCCAACGACAGTATCGCGTATCTCTGCCATGGCTTCTTGTACGACGGCACAAAATTCTCGTTCACCAGCCGCATCCTGGCTGCAGACGGTACGCAAAACTTCTATGGCCAATCGAGTAGACTCTTCCGGCAACTCGGGCAGAGCAAGGGCCTCGCGCATAATCGAAAAAATCTTTCTCCGCCCAACCTCATCCGTGTAATCAAAAGTAAGCGCCATGTGAAGCATTTGTTCAACGCAAAATTCCTGCTGCACAGTATCTTCCTCAATCTCGGTATCTTCGCTCGATGCCACCTTTCGAACACCCTCGATAAACACATTTAGGTGATTCTTGAGGAAAAACGCGAATTTGGTGACTTCCGGCATCTTCTCCTCAATCAGCTCCTGAAGTCGACTGTCTTTCGCATATCGACAGTAGTCATTCAAAGTGCGTACGACGAACGCGCTCTCTGGTGTCAGATTGGACCAGAAATCATCATCAAACGATAGATATTCGCGATAATCAGGTCGTCTTTCCCAAAACTCCTTCATCGCGTCTTTGCCAAAGCCAGACTCGGTACCGGAATTGACAATGTCAATCCTTTCTAGCAGCTCTAGGAGCGCTGCCAGTGAAGGCACGGCATTTTGACCCTGAGGCGCGGACGTCCCGTCTTCAGTCGCGTTCGGTTGACCCGCACAGTTTTCAATCCATCGCTCACAGAAGAGACGTGCAGCGGCCTTGCGAACGTTCTCATCACGATCGCGAAGACCCCATCTCATCAACTTTTCCCTGGTAGTCAAAGATATATGTCTGAAATCGAGCTGAGGCAGAAAACGTGCATATTCTGCCTTCCTTGTTGCGTAGTCCATATCACGAGCTCGTTCGAGGAGGTGGTATAAGGTACTCTGTGAGATTGGTAGATTCAATAGTAGCTTTCGGCGAACTTCAGCGCTCGGATCATTCTGTAAGACATCTAGAAGTTTGTCGAGGATACCCCCAGCCAATCCGTCGTCACTGTCGTCGTCTTCATCATCCTCGTCAGTGTCATCGGCAAGCCGACAAAGTCCGATTGCTGCTTGGACCCGCACAGAACTTTCCTTATCGCGTAATCTCTTCAGTAGGCCAAGTCGTAGGTGTTGAAATAGGTCGTTATCCACAGAATCCGCAGTGATGATAATTTGCACAATAATCTGGGTTGCTCTGAATCGTACGACCTTGTCTTTTACGTCGAGCACTTGCAATGCCAATTTCAGTACGTGCGTTGTCAATCTAGTGCTAGGGGTCTCGTCGACAAAGTCGGTAGTCTCATCTTCGCCGTGGGCAAGTGCTGCATCTGCGATTAATCAGCACTGCTATGTCGACCGGGTCTCTGTTCAAGAAGTCTTACCTTTTTCGCTGGCATGTTTCAAGAAAAGGGTAATGAACCTCACAACGTTGTCTCCGGCCGGTTCACTCTTCTTAATAGCCAAGACACGAACCAAGCATCTCCCAGTCTCTTCATTGAAGTCCTCTTCGCTCGAACTTGCTTCCGGTTTGTTCTTCTTTGCTGGGAGGGTAGGCTCGTAACAACATGCTTCTTGAATCTTCCGGAGGTTGACAACAAGCTTTCGCTGCGCAGTAGTGCTGCGTGCTGTATCTGCAAATATTTGGCATACACGGGTCCTCAGTGTTGTCGTTGGGCCTTCGTCTGGTATTTCGATCGCGTTGGCTGAGGTGCGCGCAGAACCTGAGCCACGACTACGGGTCGCGGCACTGGTCTTTGATGCCCGTCCGACTCGTGCTGGCATTGCGGCGACTATTAGAATGCGCGTTGCCTGTCGTAAAGTCGTGAGGCCAAGCCAATTTCAATCTGCCAGTGTCGAGAATCTAGAGTTTGCGGTATTGTTTGTCTGTTTACGGCATCCAATTAGGTTAGCGTGGCCGATCCCTAATGGCCTTCCGCCGGCCGTGACAAATGACGTGTTGCGATCGCCGCTAGCCGGCAGAAAGAAGCTCTACAAGGATACTACAACAGCCCACGTTTAAGCTCACCCTCTGGACATCTCTCAGCAGTCACATATGATGTTCCGGACGAGCGTACGACGGTTCACAACCACAGCCTGGAGGTCGGCAGAAGCGATCGCGCAAATGGAAACACGGATAAAGCGCAACATCGAAATTTCAAAAGCGCAACGCATTGCGCAAAGAGGTCTCGTTGATGGTACGTATAGCAATTTATACAGTCCTATAAGCATGGGACGAACAAGACTGATCATATAATAGCAATTGGAAATACTCCCCTTATTCGTATGAACCATATCTCTGACCAGACAGGCTGCGAAATTCTTGGAAAAGCAGAGTACCAAAACCCCGGTGGCTCTGTGAAGGATCGCGCCGCGCTCTTCGTCGTCGAACATGCCGAGAAGCAAGGGCTTTTGCGAGCGGGTGGCACTGTCGTAGAGGGCACCGCTGGCAACACCGGAATTGGTCTTGCACATGTCTGTCGCTCGAAAGGATACAAGCTCGTCATCTACATGCCAAATACGCAATCGCAGGGCAAGATAGACCACCTCCGTCTGCTCGGTGCAGAGGTATACCCCGTTCCTGCGGTCGCATTTGAAAATCCCGAGAATTATAATCACCAGGCGAAGCGCCACGCTGAGAGCATGAATAATGCAGTTTGGACAAACCAGTTCGACAATACAGCGAATAGGCAGGCGCACATCGAGACTACTGGGCCTGAGATATGGTACCAGACTGAGGGGAAGCTGGATGCATTCACATGTGCCACTGGTACAGGTGGCACGCTGGCAGGCGTGACGCGGTACCTGAAAGAGAAGTCTGACGGCCGCGTAAAGTCTTTCCTTGCCGATCCTCCGGGGTCAGTCCTGCATTCATACATCCAGTCGGGCGGTAAGCTTACAGAGCGCGCCGGTGGCTCCATAACAGAAGGAATAGGCCAAGGTCGTGTTACTGACAATTTGAAACCCGACATCGATCTTCTCGACGGCTCTGTGCATATTCCAGATGAAGAGACTATTGCGATGGTGTACTCATGTTTGGATCAGGAAGGAGTCTACCTCGGCGCGAGCTCGTGTCTGAATGTCGTAGCTGCGGTGAAGGTAGCCCAAAAACTTGGCCCGGGGCACACTGTTGTGACAATGCTCTGCGATGGAGCCTCTCGCTATGCAGAGCGGCTGTTCTCGCGGAAATGGCTGGAACAGAAGAACTTGTTAACGTCGATACCCAAGGGGCTGGAAAAGTATATAGTACTGCCATAGGCACCCGGTACTAAATGATTTCATGTTTATTCGCCTAACTAGCCAAGAGCCTACGTAGGTCTAAGGGTCAATTCTTTATCATTCTCTCATCATGGTGACTCGCCTAGCTCTCATGATGTTTATCATAGAACTGTGCCGAAACCGAAAGTCCGTTTGATACTTATCACATAGTAATTCTCCCAGTTGGTTTTTACAACGTCTTCTTTGCCTACAGGCACTCCCTTCCATTCTACGCGCATGACGGTGACGTGGTCTGCATCATTCTGATCGAACTTAATCTCAAGTGTCGAGAAATGGCCAGCGACCCAGTCGCTTTGTCGCCATTTCTGCACAATCTTCGTTGGTGCCTCTAAGGTCACGTACTCACCGGAAATGTTGCCACCGAATAATTCGAACTTACCGCCAGCTTTTGCGCCTTCGAAGACCTTTGGAGGTGCCCGTGTGAACGCAGCAAGACGGTCAGGCTCGGTGAAGGTCTTATATAGCTCCTCGGCAGAAGTTCGGAACTCTGTTTGATCATTTACAGTCGTAACGTTGACAGATCCCTGTGTAGTGGTTTCGGCAGACTTTGAAACTTTGGTATCGCCTTTGGTGATATGCGAGCCGGGAAGGTATTTGGGTGTAGTGAAACCACTGGACGGATTTGAGCCAGGCGCGTGCTGGATGTCTTTCCCATGTTCGGAGATCAGGGTGGGGCCGAGCTTTTGAAGGTGCTTTCGCAATTGTGGTGTTATTTTTGCGCGCACAAGATCTTTCACTGGCTGTTTGCTGTTTGACTCAGAGTAGATGTCTATGTCAAACTATGCTGACTGTCAGATGATGCCGACATTGAGGCATGAACGAGTGACAAGGGAACATACGACGTACTCATCTTCCTCCGTGTCGTGTGCGACCTCTGGAACAGTAATAGTTCCACTGACCTCTTCACCTTCTTTATTCTTGCCTGGTATATGTCAGCGACAATGTCGCGGCTATTGTAGATAGATAGCGCCGACCACAGACCTGAGTATTCGAGTTGAAGTTTGACGTCGTAGAGCGTGATTACTTTGCCTTTTCTTTGACTAACATCTACATCTCCATCTAAGCTGATGACTTTGTCGATCTTGGCTGACACATCGCCCTCTTCTGCTGAGATAGTTGAGAGAACCTTGTCGAGGTATTCTTTCGCCCAGGCGGATACGTCTTTGTTGACCCAGTGCCAATTATTTGGATTATGAAGAGCCATTGTACCAGTCTGATGAGGCGATCTTATATGCTGAAATGCCAAATGTCATTAGCTTGTTTCGAAAAATATTTCGAGGCGTGGATGTGAAAGAGGATCATGTCAGATATGGACGCTTTCAGCGACCGCAAGCTATTCCGCACGTGAAGGGAGTACAAATCCTGCTAGGCCTGGTGCCAGCTGTGGTATCATCATAAGAATTGAGTATATGAGAGATATACATACCTTCAAGATAGCGCTAAAAGTCCAGAGTAGTAGTACAAGAGTAAGTTTTGTTACGTGAAGAGGGATAAAAAGGAAGAAACGTGGAGCTTGGAGTGCAGAGAAGTAAATAGTTTTGTGTGGTAGAATCACAACCCAGAGGTTCAGAAGCTCGTAGAATTGCGTGGCCGGCAAAACCTGTCTAGCGCTCGGAATGCGAGAAGAGGTCCAAGCTTGCGCCCAGGCCTGCCTCCCAAAGTGTATTATTGCTCTGCTAAGTCTGCTTCAACGAGGTTCCACTGGAGCGTTTCCCCGCGATAGCACTTGCACTTCTGTCATGATTACACAGCTTCATCGCTCAAATAAATTCCGTGCGAGCCCTATGTACACTTCGCCTATATGGCAAAGCCTCCATCGCCCATACCCTCAACTCGAACTCCGTCATTGCGTGAGTTTGCGATTCGGCTTACGATTGTATAATGTCTAGTGTTGCATCTTCATACAAGAAGCAGAACGGGACGCTCAGTATCTCAAAAGACAATCGTGAAGTATCATGGATACAAACGGGCGCGGCTGCACCTACTATCAGGTTGCTGGTAGCGGATATATCTAGTGAGATCTCTTTTCATATGTCACAGAAAGAATACTGAAGCTTTCAGACCTTCAACAAACCCCCGAGAAGTCGCCCAAAGTTTCCATCAAGATATTCACGCAGACTGCTGGTGCCAACAAGCCAGAAGATTTTACCTTCTCCCTGACTTCAGCCACTACTGCGCGAGCAGACCAAGCCGCGATAACAAAAATACTAAGACAAGAGATTGAGAATATAAGAGCCAGAAAGCAGCAACCTGTTGCCTCTGCAACAGTGCCCGATGATCCTGGTGCTCCTCCAGCCGCGTTTGCTATCGCACAAGCGTTGGCTGTAAGTACTGGCTCGAATGACAGCGCATTCACGGATGCCAAATTGCTAGCCAATTCTGAGCTACAACGGTCCTTATTACAATCGAATGTGGACCTTAAACAAAGATTTATGCAAGCTTTAACGGACAAACCAGACAATATCTCAACACATCAATTCGCGTCACAGTTCTGGGTCACTAGGGTGCATCTGTTACGAGAGCATGCAGTTTCAAGAGGTCAGACCCAGGGCTCATACAATGTTCTCTCCGAGGTCAAACCCAAGAATGTGGATGGCACAAATCGGCTGAATCTCAGTAAGGAACAGATTCAACTCATATTTAAGCAACATCCTTTGGTAAAAAAAGTGTACAATGAAAGTGTTCCGGCAATGAACGAGATGGAGTTTTGGTCCCGCTTCTTTGTGAGCCGCCTCATCAAGAAATTGAAGGGCGAAAAGATTACGGAGAATGATCCGACAGATCCCAAACTCGACCGTTATCTTAGTCTTGGAGATGGTGCCGATGTGCCTGTGCAGCTTGATGGCGCTCATATACCACGATTCATTGATCTGGAAGGAAATGAGCAAAACCATAGTCAAAAGAGAGGAAATGCGCCTGATATGACAATGCAGCCTAACAATCACGAAAAGGTGCCCATACTTCGTGTTTTGAACAGTATGAGCGAAAAGATGATGGCAGACACGGCGACAGCAAAAGGAGAAGTTCATGGCCCTGTTGGTCTTGATGAGGAGACTTTCAACGAAATAAGACTGCGCGACCTACAAAAGGACTCACTCGACAATCGAATTATGCTCAATATCAAAGACCAGAAACGCTTTCATACTACAGAAGGGGGAGACCATAGGTCTAAAGAAGCCATTATTTATGCTAGGCAGAATCCACAAAACGTTCTCGCGACTATATCCAATGAATCCAGGAGCCTCACTCGCTTCAACAGTCTGCACTCCGGATTGGACTTAGAGGAGGCGCTAGGTATTAATGATGATAGCTCGAGCGAGGATGAACAGCATCATCAGAAGAGAACATTGCACATTGGAAGCAAAAGTGGCCGAGCAGCTGCCACAAAGCAAATTGTGGGCGCGATTCGTCAGAAACGCGCTCAAACCGATGATTATTCAGCGCCGCCTGGTAGCTTTGCACCAGTGCCCTTTGAGAATACCGACCTTACCATCGAGATTCGCGACTCCCTTGCCCTCACTCACTCGACGACAATCGAGTTTCTTCATTACTTCTGGAGTGTGTTCCATTCTGGTGATCCTGAGCGTGCAGGCGAAGCTCAAAACATGATAGGGGCTTTGGACAAGTCTCTGGACCGGATAAAAGCGAATGCTAAGCAGGCTGAAGCAGGTCGTCGTGCGTATATCGACAGGCTGAATGCGCAGCTTGAAGAGCACTTCAGACGGAGCGGAAAACGAAAAAAGCTAGATCTTAGGCAAGCTCCTGGAGGAGCTGAAGCTGTCAATGCCATGATGGCGCCTACGGTGAGAGCCATCAAAGAGGCCTCCGACCGATTCCGAGAAGAATATGAGTTGCAAATCTCTCAAAGTAAGGCAGTGTCGTGAGGCATACATTGAAGGTCAGCGGACGCAGCCTTCACACAACGCCTTGAAGACCTTACAGAAGACTTTTGGGCTTCCAATAACAGTACAGCGATCTCAAGTGCAGAGATTGCGCCTTGTGTTCCGATTTACAAAGTCCTTGGAATCGCGCGGTTTGGGGGCGATGCAAAACTTAGAACTGTCCCTCAATCGGCGATGAGGTATGACAGGGCGGGCGTGACACCTCGATTCCCTGGTTGATGCCTTATTGCTGTTGCAGGAAACAATCCGATGTGGCGCCCAAATCCGACCACGTCTCATAAGAATGAGAGCCTTCATTGCTCGCTTTGTAAGATGCGCATACGAAGTTTTTGAATGAAATGATCACCTTGAAAGACTCGCAGGGGTCCGAGGGTGGTACTATTCATCACCAGGAGGTGACAATTGGTTTTATCGACCCTTTTAACATTGGTAATTCGGCATTGTTACCACCTGGACATGCACACATGAGCTAAAGCGCTGGGCAATGTCTATCGTGACGGCTTCAGTAGAAGTTTTATAAATCAACTGCTTCACACAGGTGCATACATCTCCCATTCTGTGTTAGGTTTTCGTTGCTTTGGTGGTTTTCACGATATGCTCTTGAACTGTTTTCTGTCAAGCGCATAACTTTGCCCTTGCCACGGCTGTCCATCCTCCTACGACATTGATAAATGAATATATCAAACCCAATTACGTAGTGGTTACCTAGTGCACCGTCGTTCGCCATTTGAGTTAGCATACGGCCGCTACTGCTGCTAGGAACTTTTGATCTAATCTCTAAATCGACCGCACCTTTTGTCTATAAAATTGAAAACAAAAGAACATTCAAAAATTTCGCTAGAAATAAACGCAAAAAGTCAGACATCATGGATAATCAATAAAACGGACTTTCATATCACCAACAAGAAGTAATGCTATGTCAGGTACGATAACGCGTGTATATAGTGCCGTGTTACAATTCTGCGACGAACGACGCCAGCAAATTCCTCGACAGTGGCTTCAGACGAATGCGCATAGAAGTGAATTAGAAACTGCAATAAGGAGCAGGAGCAAGGGGCTGAAGCATGGACACAGATACACACCGTGATTGCATCACTTGGCCAAAGCACACTGGACTATCTTAACCATGGAACTAGACAGCTAGTCGCCTATAAACAAGTCGAAACATGTTCAACATAGCAGACTCTGCATGTTTCAGCGATCGTGCAACTCTCTGAGAAGGCTTCGAGACAGTGTCCCAACGAAGACGACAACAAAGCGAAGGGCTCCAGTCGGCAGCAACATCAATACAAATAAGCCGGCCTCCACGGACATTAGATTATCGTGTGACCAATGAGAAAAACACATCCAAGTCATCAGTTGCACCTCAGTCATCTGCGACAAAAGTAGAAACTATGTATAAGATAATATGTCCCTCAGGGGTTTCCTCAAACATCACGTACGGGGTCCCAGTAAACAGATGGAACAGCACTCGCTTGGCCCTTTCGGTTGCGGTTGTCCCTATAACGAAAAGAATGCCACAGAAGCCAACGAATGACCCAATTCTCTTTATTTGGTCCATCTTCATAAGCACCTATCTGGTAGTAGTATCGTACGTATGGATCAGATCGTTCAAAGATGATGGCGATCTGATTGTATTTGTCGGTCTCTGGTATGGAGTCCCAGGTGGGACGGGCGATACCCTGGCTAAGTCTGTCTCTACCTGCAGCAGCCTCTGCCTTTGTCGTTCAGTAGTGAGGGCAAATATGAATGGGCTTTACATACCAACATAATGTTGTAGGTGACCATATCACTTTTATCACTAGTCCGAAGTCCCACAGCACTGAGGAACATCTCCCGAGTCGCGCTAGCCGCTGGATGTCGTTTGTTCATGTCGACCTCGAGAAAGTGGATGGTAGGTAAGAATCAAGCGATAGAAATTGATTTGGTACTTGTTGACCAGTCACCGTAAGCTCAAGAAGGTGAATTATGTGTTTGATATATCATGCTAGGCAGGCGCCGTATTCATTTTTATAGTTGAGATCCAACAAGAGATAGGGGAATCTCCCAAAACCTCTCGGGTGGATGTCTGACGTACGTCCCGTTCCATGACTACCCAATGTTTTGGGACATGCTTTGGTGCCCAACAGGACTGTCCTAGCAAAATATCAAACTTGCTTAAGCTTGACTAGGATCCGTTGTTACAATGCAGCATCAAGCCATTGCCCAGGGATTTGTTTCATTCCAATTTTAGAGGCTCCAGGGTTAGTTCGGCCCTTCCAAAGACAACACTGTTGTTGATAAGGATCAATTAGGGCCCCATATTGAATTACGACGTCAGGCGACCGAATCTAGTAGTCGTATCAAAGCAACCTAGTCAACACTTGTTCAGATATCGGCAATTCCAAGCGAGATCCGATACCATTTGCTGCTCTCTTGTGCATGAATGAAAATGACGAAGAAGAAGAAGAAGAAGCAAGCAAGCAAAGTCGAGTCGCGCAGCTATCCTGTAGTCGTAAGGAAGACTGATATGCCGGAGAACTGCGTTTGAGTGTCCAATCATTGCAAGGGCTGATGCGAATGGGACTTTTTAGAAGCCATTATCCTTAGACTTCGGAGGATATCTGCAAGACAAACAGCTGCAACACTGCTGATGAGCAATGCACAATAACGTTGTGCCATGTTCAGCTTGTCTGAACAACTACCGTAGCTTTCGACTACCACTGCAGCAACTTGAATAGTCAAACCCAGCTCGCCAGCCACAACCTGCGAGGTGCATGGCTTGTAAAGTGGCTGGAATACTAGTTCAATCCGAGCCATGGATGGATCTGGACAACTCGGCTTTGCCATGTCGCAAAAGGAAGGACTACGGAAACTGTCTCTGAAGATGGAATCAGGCGGCCGTTCTGGACCGCACTTGATATACGTCGCACAAAGCTGCAGCTAGTCACTAAGTGGCACTTCAAATTCGTCAATTCCAATTATGCAAGCGAAATTAATGACAGTCTAGAGAACTGTCACGAAACAAAACCGTATTCTTCTATGTTCTTCAAACCAGACGGGAACGGTGCGTTCTTTGTCAAGCCTCCAATAGGAAAAGTGAGGCTACGATAGATCGAACGATTGGGTACGTCATGAATTTTGAACCCAGCAAACTCATGAGAGTGCTTTCCTTGGGGAACATATCGACCGATTGAAAACTGGCATTACCCATCAACAGCCTCACCAACGCTCAGGTTCGCTTCAACCTTCCTCGAGCCTCATTCATCCCTGGCGTCCTGTCAAAGTCGGGTGCCTCAACAATTCTAATATCAGCCTGATATTGCGGTTCAACATAGTCAATGAGTAGATACTAGTCCCTGAATTTCAACTGTCTCTGGGCCAATATGACTGTACGAAACTGATGTGACAGCACGAAAAAGAACTGAAGCAGGGAGATCAGGGACGGGATCCTGAGCATGCGTACCACGACTGCGAGTAGCTAGGGTATCATCACAGCAAGGCATGTGATTCGATACCAGTAGTTATCGCGATACAGGTGCCCAGAAATGCATCAACTTTACGAGTAGATGTGCCAATGTCTCGACTGCCCTAGATATTCACGCTCATCCCGTGATGATGGCTCCCGGAACCGGTTTGTACACTTGTGTGCAAAACCGATACTTGCAAACAGAACATGATGATTTCCACTGACTGCTATCCAAGAGGCATCCTGTGATCAGCTGTGTCAACGAAATAAGTCTTGCAGTGCCTCGACCTACGTCGATCGAAAATCGAGCTGCGTCAACTTTCATCAGATATCATACAGGCACACTGCGTTAAGCCATTGATTCGGGGAACCGCCAGACTTGTGCTTACTGGTGGCACCAGGAACCCGTCTACTGTCAAGCCTTGACAAGGCAGGGAACACTATAGTGCTACTGAGAAGCCAAATTAGCTAAAGATCGGCGACCCTGCAGTCTTTGCACCTTTCAGCATCACTGATCGTTTGACAGTGATCATATTTAGGTCAGAGCAACATCCATGACCTGATGTGCTCTCTCACATAGGGTTCTAGACGAGTCCCAGCAGCCGGACGCCCTCTGTACGCTCATATGCTCACTTGAAGAGTCTATCAATGTCGCTTTCTGCTGTCGCATGGGAGATATGCAATGCCTGGTCATCTTGGCAAACAATGGCCTTTTTACTAGTTACAGCTTTATATGTTTACAAAATAACACTGTCAGCAAACGTCTTGACAAGGCAACAACCTTGGAAGGTCCGTTGCTCTTTACATCTATCATCATAGCTCACACTCTACGGTTCGCGACGAATGTGTCAATATTTGCTTCTTCAGTTGCGCTCAAACATGCGTGGATGTGAGTCGGAGTGACTGTGTCCGAGCATATTTGAGTTAGTACTTGGACATTACCATAGCTGTCCGGTAGCAGCATTGTTTTCCATCAGCATCAACCCTCGAGATTTGAGGCTTTCGTTTGTTCGGCCAAGAACCAACTGCATCAGGTTTTGAATGATCTTCAGCCTCCTCAAGCCTTGTTACTGGTGCACCTTCCTTCTACCGGATCGCTACGACCAAGGCAGGCACTACATTGTCGGGCCTCGTACCTACATGATAGCCTCCCAAAACTGCCAGCACATTTTCCTTTTCCTCAATCTTGGAACATCCGCCTCACTTTGTAAGCAATACATTTAAACCACATTGTCACTGGTCAGCATCGATCAAGCAGAAACTCAATCAAAACATACCGACTCATTAGTCACCACGATACCCTAGTGATCTAAAGTATCCATCGGCCCCATCGCCGATATCCACCCCTTCACATATACGCGAGCACCCAGCCTCAGAAAGAAGGACCCTCTGAAGGCAAAGGAGTCAGATACCGTCGTAGAACACATTGGTTGGTCAGAAATGTCGCTTCGGCAGCCTTCCTCGACGGTGAGACTGGCATGCTATCAAACCTGTGTGGCAAGTTCCACTAACTCACGACATGCAAGGACTCCGGAGGGGCCGCAAAAGAATCGAAACCAGTCTCCAACATCCAGAAGAGCCAAGGTCAGCAGAAGAATATTACTTCGTCGATCTCTACAGGCCGTAATGATAAGGAGCCCTCTGAGTGCTCCAGCATCGAGGTGAGGTTCATCAACCGGCCAGACGGTACACCCCTGACTACGATCATCGAGCGCAATTCATGCTCAACGTTGAATTCGAAAGCGTCAACGCTCCCTACACGTTGGCGTTTTATACGGAAGGAGGTTCCGCCAATATCTGAAGGTTCAATTGAACACAAGACATTGATGGAACCCACGTGTGATCAGTTACGCGATTCAGCGACACCTCTTGCGGCGGTGACGGGGTGGAAAGCGCCCCAACCTTCCTCAAGAGTCTCTACAGAGACAGCAATAATCCAGACCGGGACTGTTGTGTCAGCTGCATCATACAACCCAATGCCACCACCAACAAGACCGGAGAAAAGTGCTGCTCCGGAAGAGAGTCCCACGGAACTCACCAATTTACGGTCCGCCAAGCAAACCCTTTATTGTGTGTTCAATACACTACTCAGGATTCTGCAATCGCAACATGTCGATAAGCGAGCTTCTGAAGCACTACTCATTGACCAGTGTCCAAGAAGGGCCATAATACCTCCTGACATGGGGAAAGCGTCTTGGCAACTGACCAACGAACCTGGAAAGGTCATCTGCGAAGTTCAGGTAGAAGCAGTCTCACATACTGAGTCATCCCTGCCTCTAAAGGAAAGTTTTGTAGCTGGTTCTACAAGTCAGAAGGACCCAACTGGTAACTCACAAGACGTGACACATGCGCCCATCTCATCGACTCGCATAACAGATCGCTCACCTACATACTCCCTGTTCCCCTCTCTAACTCTGTCTCCGCCCGTGTCGCCAACCTTTCCACCGGGCAAGACCATCTCCTCATCCATCCGAGAGCATCGTATCGAACCATCGTATAAACCTAAGCAAGACATTATCTCAAGATTAGCTATCGAAAATGAACCCGCACGACCTACTACAAGCCCCAATGAACTCCATTCCGAGTGTAGAGAACGGTGCAAGAGTCGAACGGGCAAATCCGCTGAAGGTAGCATTAGTGCGCAGCCCTTCAGCTCTGATACAGAAACTAAAACATCCTCGGCAAAACTGGCGACAACGGGTCTCGGAAACGCTAAGTCAGCTTCAAGACATTCCGAACGGAATCATCTCGTCTTCGACATTAACAACAACCAGTCAGCCCTTTTTGACGCCTCTGGAGACCCTTTCATCACAGCCTACCCCGACAGACGCGTCGTCCATATCCATTCCGCTGCACTACCAATTCTCCTACCAATCGCTGCAGCAGAAGGGATCGTCAGACCAATTGCTCGCAGGCCCAAAGCGTCACTCGACGTTTCACGACAAGATAAAGATCCGATTCAATCGTCTCCCACCGTGGTTGCAGGTCGTGGTCATGACCGCCGTCGTCGTCGTCATACTTCCCTACTTGATCGGCTACATGATGTATCATTGGTGCAAACTGATGGGGAAGCGGGTGGTGAGAATCAGTCGGCGAAAGATAAGGAGGCGAGGACAGGGCAAAGGGAAGCAAAACGTAAACCTAACAAATTAATAAAGCAGAAGAAGGGTTCCGTGTCTGGAGCATGGGGCCTTCGTACGGACGGCGGACGTGATACACCCGACCTCGTGCAGCTAGAGCCCATCTCTACTAATGCTCCGCTCCCATCAGCGATTCCCGACGAAGGACAGAAGCTACGTCACCGTGTAGGGAGCCGATTTGGACGGATTTTTAGATCCTGCTTTTGTCAATCTCGTCGAGGAATTGGAGGGGATAGAAATGACGACGACGAACTGGACGAGAGCCCACGACGTGTCACGCCGCGCAGATTATCCCCAGCCGCGAAATGACATCTTCGAATAAAGCACAGTATGAGGTCTAAGAAGCGTGCCTCTCGGTAGAATTGGCTTCAGGTCAATGCATTTCTCGTCAGCAATCAAATCCTGGCAGTACCTTAACATATCACTGCAGATAGCATCTTAGACGCTGATACATCCATAAGTCATATGCGCCACCAAACTGTGATCAATTGGTGAATATTGCTGCGTGGTTTCGCGTGGTCGGCAACAATTTCCAAATATAAGGCATGAATAGTAGTTGAGGAAAGGCTTCGAGCGCTGTAGGATGAAGACCAATGTCAATGCCAATGCCAAGCCGCTTGAGCGTGGCAGCCTGAGGCCAACATATGGACCCCGATCGACGTCGACCGAAAACTAAATACGGCTTTGGCTTCAATGACATCTACCAAAGTCCATCCGCTTTCCCAGCGGCCGGAACATCCTGCTTTCATCGCCAACATCGTGCACAACGAAACCTGTTAGCTCACTTTCGTTCATTATTTCCTTGACTGGTCAAATTTCTTCTTCGTCGCGGCGGCCGCCGCTAGAACTCCGTCAACATGGCTCTCCAAGCATCGATGAGCCTCAACGTACGTTCCTGCTACCGTAGCTTGTCGCGGTCACGCTTGAAGTATACTGATCACCGATTCTCTCTAGACCATCGCGAGTACGTCAAGCGAGCTGTGGCCATCGATGGAGAAGGTGCTCAAAGCCCCATGGATTCGCTATGATAGACAGCTTGGGAGTGCGTCGTCCGCTTCAAGAAGAGTTCCGTCGCATGTATCCAAGACTGAAGAGGCTGCTCTCGTAACTGTTAGTTCATCACAACTGATTTAGGGATTCCGCTGACAGATGAACAGCCCTCTCCATCGAAGTTACCAGATTGCCTTAGGCTTGTCAATCTAGCAGACATTGTAATGCGACCGACACTTATGCATACGGCACCCACTACGACGAGTATACTTGGATATAGTACGTGCTATTGAACATTGGAAGAGTTATTCGACTTATTGTGTTTACTTACATATACCTCAGCGTCTCGAGATGCTCTTCGTAGCTGCAGTGTTCTTGCTCGCCCTATGCCTCAACCCCAATTAACCACGCGACAGTATTCGACATTCAACCGGCTCGGACCTTTCAAACTCCAATCGATACAAAGACCCAAAGAAATGATGTTTGGTCAATACAGGACCATGTACGGGGCGAATCCGTCAAGAAATCAACTTGCGCACATGGAGCTGACGGCAAATAACAATCCCACCAGCGCTACTGCCCAGAACGCGTTCTACTCTGCACTGCTTCGAGCTAACATGCCCGAGATACTCGTGGAAAGATATCAAACAGGTCGCTACGCATCCAATCCTGCCTGTGAAGCTCTTTACGGGCGAGCTCTGGAACGACTTGGCCAAACCGAAGGACTGTCCGGACTGCAAACGCAGGCCAACCAAGGTCATAACTCGAATGTTACCCC
Organism: Pseudovirgaria hyperparasitica; assembly: GCF_010093815.1. NCBI lineage: Eukaryota > Fungi > Ascomycota > Dothideomycetes > Acrospermales > Acrospermaceae > Pseudovirgaria > Pseudovirgaria hyperparasitica. The sequence goes on from NW_022985563.1 coordinate 275,190, forward strand.
GGAACAACTTCAAAGCATCGGCCAAGCGATTGCTGCGAAGTCTAGAGGTGGGAACATGGCTAAGGTGACCGGTGGTACTGGCACCAAAGAAGGACCGCTCTATGTTGTTGTCGATGAGTCAGCTGGGAACATTGCCTTCAAGTGGGCCAAGTTCATCCTGTGGTATGCGATGCTCGGTTACTTCTTCCTCATCGTTGTCACCCTTTTCGTGGACGCAACAGGAGTTCTCAAGAAAGTCAGTGGCTCGCAGGACGCAGAAGCTAAGCCAGAGCTACAGACTACTCGATTCAGCGATGTCCATGGCTGTGATGAGGCTAAAGAAGAGCTCCAAGAGCTGGTCGAGTTTCTCAAGGCTCCCGAGAGGTTTTCCACTCTGGGTGGTAAGCTTCCCAAGGGTGTTCTACTCGTCGGTCCGCCGGGTACTGGCAAGACGCTTCTCGCACGGGCTGTGGCTGGAGAAGCAGGTGTTCCCTTCTTCTACATGTCAGGCTCTGAGTTCGACGAGGTATATGTCGGCGTTGGCGCTAAGCGGGTCCGAGAACTATTCAATGCTGCGCGGCAAAAAGCTCCTGCCATTGTCTTTATTGACGAGCTGGACGCGATAGGCGGGAAGCGTAATGAACGTGATGCTGCCTACGTCAAACAAACACTGAACCAGCTTCTTACCGATCTCGATGGCTTCGACCAAAACTCTGGCGTCATATTTCTCGCAGCTACTAACTTTCCTCAAATGCTGGACAAGGCTCTGACCCGACCGGGTCGATTTGATCGCAACGTTGTTGTGCCACTTCCAGATGTTCGTGGACGTGTCGCAATCTTAAAACACCATATGAAGAATATGCAGCTCAGTACTGAAGTCGACGCATCCGTCATCGCTCGGGGTACGCCTGGATTCTCTGGCGCTGAACTCGAGAACCTTGTCAACCAAGCGGCAGTACGTGCATCCAAGAATAAGTCCCAGAACATTGGCATGTTGGATCTGGAGTGGGCAAAAGACAAAATCTTGATGGGCGCCGAACGTCGCAGCGCTGTCATCAAAGAATCGGACAAACTTGCAACAGCCTACCACGAGGGTGGACATGCTCTCGTGGCACTATACAATCCCAACGCCGATAAGCTGTACAAAGCTACGATCATGCCTCGCGGTATGGCTCTTGGCCTTACCTTCAGCCTTCCCGAAATGGACGCGGTCAGTCGCGCCAAGAAGCAATTCCTGGCGGAGATGGACGTATGTATGGGCGGTAAGGTCGCAGAAGAAATCATTTATGGTGAAGATAGTGTAACAAGCGGTGCGTCGAGCGACTTGCAGCGGGCAACCAACATTGCTTGGGCAATGGTCACACAGTACGGCATGAGCAACACACTTGGCAACATGGACTTTGCTAGCGACTTTGCCCGCCTATCGACCGAGACGAAGTCCAAGATCGAGAGCGAGATCCGCGTCCTTCTCGATGACAGCTACGCTCGTGCGAAGAAGGTTCTTACGGAACGTCGAAAGGAGCTCGATCTGCTGGCAAAGGGTCTTGTGGCTTACGAGACGCTAAGCAAGGATGAGATTGAGAAGGTGATCAAAGGGGAGAAGCTACCTGAACGGCTTGCTGCGTTGGAAGGAGCGCCAATGAAGCTCCCGGCGCAGCCAACACCGGTGCCGATTGCAGGGAAGCCAGCTGGACCGCCGACGCCGGGTATGGCGAGTGCTGGTGCGGGAGAGACGTCTCCGAAATCCTGACGGGATTGAGATAAAACATGCTGGCGTTGATAAGCAGAGCACATACTCCCCTCTGCATGTACGGGGATGGAAGGCATAGTTTGCATGGTGTTTTATATCTCTGAGCGCGTCTGAACCAGGGCGTCGGAGTGTATTCTAGCATACGAGACAGCGTTTCTGATATCTGTACATGTACGTGCGTGCAAGTTATGTGTTTGATTCAGTGATCTTGGACCAGGCACGTGAGAGTATCCTCAACGTCTTAGTTCTCGTACAAGCAGAAGATATGGCGTGTTCAACATGCGATGTCTACATGTGTCACCACTGTACACGTTGGGTATCTCCTCGGCGACCACCTCTAGACTTAGGAGGTTAGTGAGGTCGTGCATATAATAAAGTAGTGGAGTAATTGGTCCCATGGCACGAGCGCATTGCTAATTATTTGATCGATATCATATCATATCATCGACAGCTGCGCCATCACCAGCATCATCGTCGTCTGGTTATGGTCATCTCATCATACAAACAAATGAACGAGCGAACGTTTGATGATGATGATGACGTGCGCAGCAACTGAAACATGTTGCGAGATATCAGCCTATTTTACCTTTACCTTTCCTTACCTTGTTAACTTATCTTACATTACGTTACATTACATGTACGTTATACATCAATCTATACATACGTATGTACGTCCATGACAACGGTTTTACGCGAAACAGCGAGAGAGCGGTTTCGGTACTGTCTGTGTGCCTCTGGTGTCATAGGGCTGAACTGTAAGTAGTACATACACAAGAACAGGAGACAAAGAACACGACGACGTGAGCAGGAAAGGGAAAAAAAAGAAAAAGGCAGTCGGGAGCAAGAGAGAGGGACTCGTCTGTCATTGTCATCGCAAAAACTAGAAAGCAGCAATGCGAGGAGAAGAATCGTACGATTTCTGCATATTTGTGGCTGTAGAGGACTCATTCTCAGGCTCGCGCTCAGTCTCATTAATCATCTTCATCGTGTTTCTTTTTTTTTCATGGGGGCTTCTCCGCTGCAGCTAGCTCTTCCAAGACTTGAAACAATCGAGAACATAATTACGAAGCATCATTCCATTGGGAACATTCAAGTGGCGCCGGCGCGGTAGCAGGGACGAGAGGCTTCTTTCTCGTGGTTGCCACGAGGTAATGATGCCATGTCCGTGTCCGTGTATGCGGTGGTACACCGTACATGCAGCCTGAGCGAATGGATGGATACATTCTTGAAGTGTGCTTTATGCTCGATACACATGCAAAGGTGCGTCTAGTGCGTCTGTCCTGTGGTATACGTGCAGTAAGTGTGTCGTACGACGTGCGCGGATGTGTCTTGTCCTTTTGTCCTTGTCTTAGCTTGGCTCGTAGGGCGCAGGGTGCTGTTCAACATCACACGGCGTTTGGCGAGAAGGTGAGCGGCATACGAGGTATATGGTACGATTTACCACGTGGTTTTGGCATGCGCTGCTTGCGGGGGGCCGATTTTATGCAGTGCATGTACGCCCATGGTTGGGTTCCATGGAAAGGGGTTTGTTTGTGTGTGTGATGGTGGTGGTCCAGGGGGGCGTGCGGGTGGTTCTGGACCGCGTGGGAGCCACGAGGAGTAGTGTCGGGTGTACGATGGACGATGTCAGTTAGTTGATACAGCATCTTGGAATACTTAAAGTAGAGCACACGTCATAATGATAATCACGATGTTGAAAACTGCGGAGATGGTAGATGATGGGTGGAGGGTGGGTATAGATGCGGATCCTCGAGTACCGACTTTTGCGTCCGGGAATTATTGGCATCGTCATCATCGCAAAGAACAACACGATTTGACAATCAATTATGTCTGTCTGTGTATGATTATCCAAGACGAGTTGGCAGCGGAACAGCGGATGGAAATCATGTGTGTAGCTGCGGCGGGCGTTGCATCCGAAGCCACAGCTACTAGTACTGCTACTCTTACTATTGTTACTACTACGTACGGTCTACCATCTACTGTATCAGAATTACTACTGCTACCAGTAAGCTGTCGGTGTTCTCGCGTCTCGGCTATGGTTTCCGGTGGGACGACAGCGCCATCCGGTCGCCCCGACGCCCCAGCCCCCAGCCAGCCCGGAAGAGGGCATAAACGCACTATTATGTATGCATTATCTCGCCTCGCCCTGGCTATTTTTGGCCTGCAGTCCTGGCCATTGCCGGCCTAGATCGTCAGGGGAATCGGAGCTGCAAGAAGGACCGCAAACGGTGGTGCAGCAAAAAGGAGATTATTTATTGGTGTCGTGAGATGGGCAAGGCTTCACTCAGCTGAGGAGCAGCGAAGCAAGGGCTTTCTACCACGCCTCTTACTACTCTACTCTACGATGTCCGTCGCGTCGACTTGTTGCTATTCCTCAATGCCTGTTGCCCGCAAAGAAGTTTGAAGTTCGTTAAAAGTGATGGCGGCCGAAGTTCAAAGTTCGATAGCGCCAGCCACCCGCGCCCGTCGATGAACCTAACGTAGTCGCCCGTTTCCGCACTGCCATTGGTTGATTGTCGCTAGCCCTACCAAAACAAGCTAGCGTCTTACCGGGCACCCACCTACATCCCTTCCAACAATCTCCAAATCTTGGATGTCCCCCAACGCTACCTAGGTATACCCAACGTCGTATTGGCTCTCCTCTATCTCCCAATCACCACATAATCCACTTTGTGATGTAGCGTGCAGTTTCCATGATGCCCATACACTTACATATTGCATAGCCTTCCTCTAATAGCATGTCTGCGGCCCTGTGTTTCTTTCTCTGCCTCCTCCTACCACTGATCTAATATCTAATATTTAGTCTCGCTTTGCATTGCGAGCTATGAGGTCGTCATGGAAATCTACTGCCCAAGCATTGAGCGCTTCGTTGGTGTTTGGTGCCGCCATTGCAATTGATCTTGATGTGAACAGTGAAGGTGCGCATTCCGTCATACCGCATATGCTGTACAACCTCTCAAGGCCCGCCCTGACATCTTTCCAGACTCCATTCGTTCTGCTGCCTCGACCATCGCAGAGGGACTGTCGCATTACTACAAGAATGGCGGCTCAGACGTCGCCGCTGATGAGGTTGGAGTCCTGCCAACTCCCTACTATTGGTGGGAGGCGGGTGCCATGTGGGGAGGCTTGGTCGATTACTGGGCCTACACTGGCGACGACGCGTACGTGGACAACACGAGAAACGCCTTGGTTGCGCAGTCTGGTCCGAACAGGGACCTCATGAACCCAAAATTCTTTACGAGCACGGTGTGTCTTGAGATTGAAACCCCGGGACGACGGTTATGGCCTGTACTGATTCGACTGCAAATAGGGTAATGACGATCAAGCTTTCTGGGCTCTGGCTATGATGTCTGCCGTTGAGCAGGATTTCCCGTCTCCACCAAAGGATCAACCGCAGTATCTCGACGTCGCCAAAGCTGCCTTTGACACCCAGGTAGCACGATGGGACACGGCTGGATGTAGCGGTGGCCTGCGCTGGCAAGTATTCGACTACAACCCCGGATGGGCATATATGAACACCATCTCGAACGGCGGCTTCTTCCAGCTTGCCGCTCGACTCGCCCGATACACCGGAAACAACACGTACGTCGAGTGGGCCGAGAAAGCCTGGGACTGGACCGAGAAGGTTGGCCTCATCACAGACAAATGCGCCGTCTTTGACGGCACCGACTCGGCCAAGAAGTGCATCGACGTCAACCACCTACAGTGGACCTACAACGTCGGCATCTTCATGCACGGCGCCGCCACGCTCTACAACTACACCAACGGCAGCAGCTTATGGGAAGACCGCGTAAACTGCATGCTGTCCGGCTCCTCCATTTTCTTCTCCCCCTACGAAAACGCAACCGACATCATGTCCGAGGCCGGCTGCGAGCCCATCGGCACCTGCAACACTGACCAGCAGTCCTTCAAGGCCTACCTCGCCCGCTGGATGGCAAAAACCTCCGTCCTGGCACCCTTTACCAAAAACGCAGTCTCCAAACTCCTCCAGGCCTCCGCTAAAGCTGCCGCGCGCTCCTGCTCCGGCGGCTCCGACGGCGTCACCTGTGGCACAAAGTGGTATACCGACGCTTGGGACGGCGCCTATGGTGTTGGCCAACAGCTCGCCGCCCTTGAGGTCGTTCAGGCTCTCCTCATTGGCAGTGCTGCCGTCCCGCGCACCCAGCCTCAGGTCGATCTAGAGCCCACACAGTCCCCTGAGCCGGTGCCGGTGCCCTCGAAGACTACCTCGGTGGAAATCTTACAGTCCAGCACCGCTGCTCCCGAGCCGTCGAGCAGCGACGGCGCTGCGGCAATGTCAAAGAGCTTGCAAGTGCCCCTCGCTGTCGCGTTCGTTGGTGGCGCTCTCGGCATGGTGGCGTTGTGAGTGAGTGAGGGGGGGTAAGATGGAGGAAGGCGAAAGATGCCTGTGGGCTTATTTTTTTTTCTCTTATTTGTGTGTATGCATACACACGGTTCATGGATATCAGGGCATTGGTCGGCGTTGTTCTGGTATAGATGGATGGATTGATGGATAGAGGGGCGGAAAGGGATAGACAAGAAGTTCCGGAGGGAAATTATCGGCATAGACGTGGCTGACAGCGCGGCGTAATGAGCTAGCATAAAGAATTTTGCGTCTCTGGTATAGAAAGCAATGAATGAATGCACGTTTCCTGTAGAGAGAATCTTGTGATTTGGTTGTGGAAGCATGCAAGCTAGTTTCAGTCTTTGGAATGAGACTAGTTTCGGTGACTGGAATGTTGTGTGTGAGCTGTTTATATCTAGGAGCGTGGGCGCGTGTGGCATTGAATGGCATTGGATGGCAGTCGGACTATGGACTATGGATCGGTCGTGCCTGATCCATTTATCTGGCTGTCACTCCTGACACTTGTCTCCAGCCGCGCTTCTCCCATACTACGATTATAAAAGCATAAACCAATTGTCGAGATTTACAGGTAAATCAGTGCACGACCTCCGAATAGATAGCAGGACTACAGAACCTTTTTCTAAATGCTACTAGGTTATGGCCCCCGTTCACGATATAGTGGCGTGCATTGCAGTATCACCAAGGACGCAAAGGGCTACGAGACATCTGCAGATGCGCCGTTGACTCTAATAGACCAAACATTCTATGTTTGTTTGAGGCGACTAGCTGGTTGACGTGTCGAACATGGCTATGTGGTGAACAGCGCTTCGGCTGCCTGTTGTCCTTTCTTGTACATATATTGAAAGTTTGCCGTATGTTTGTTTGATCATGTCCTTCAACAGCGATGAATCCTTCTTGGTAAATGTGCCACTGCAGCCGAGTCGAACACCACCTGCCCAAACCTGGGATCGAGGCGTTTGGGCGCAACCGCAACCGCTCATGGTGGCAGTGTCCCAATGACCAGGACGAAGACTATTTTCAGCGCTAATGGGAGCGCACACTCTACGGTCTGGTGGTAGTAAACTAGATCAGTCAACAGACGCTGGAAGTTTGGACATATGTATTGAAGTAGTCCTTCATTTATGGCACGCTCATAATGCCAAGTCAGGGTAGCTTTCATATAGTACTTGTCCTAGGAAAATGGTATATTGACCACGTTAAGTACAAGTAGCGTTCTCTCTCTTTCTTACTTAAGGATAAAGTAGAGGACAGCGAACTAGACATACCTGATAGTAATTAAGGTGTACTCAATGAATGCATCACACGCTCGAGAACCATTTTAGCCGACTCAGCTTCCTGTTTCCAACAGAGTGCAATAATCTCGGCGAACAGTACTTCGCTCAATACCGGAAATCTCCCATCCTGATACAATTTCTCTATCTGATCATCGTCAGTCAGCTCTTCGTACGGCTCGTGCCCAGTGGCGATAAAGAAGATCGTCGATCCCAGACCAAAAAGGTCCCCTTTAAGTGCCTTTTCTTTTGGATCTTTCGTAAACAAGCCCGGCAGTCTATATCGTGCTCCAGGGAGGACCTCCGGCCTCGAGCCATCCACCGAAGCCCCACCAAAATCACAGATCTTGAGCCCAAGATCGCCATCAAGCAGGAAGTTATGCGGCCCGACATCACTCTGAATGACGTGATGTGAGTGTAGAAGGTCGACGGCCTCAGCAGCCTCCTTAACCCACTGCTCCCTCTGAGACCGTAATATCTCCTGCCTATGCTTCTCGATATACTCCTTAAGACTGCCGTTGGGCATGTATTCTAACGTTAAGATATGATTGGCCGAGTCCCAGTTCTTGACTTGTACCAGTCGGGGATGCGATCCAAGTCTCTCGTATACGCGCGCCTCAATAGCCATGTCGTTTCTGCAGGTTGCGGCGTTGGGGACCCCTATCCAGGGGGACTTGATTACATCTCCTGATTTGAGACGCTCTACAAGCCCGGTCACTCCCATTCCCAGGACCTCCCCCTGCACCTTGATAGTTTTATCAGCCTCGCCCTGGAGAAATGTCATGTCCTCGAGGCTCGGTCTGCCTGAGCTGGTGTGACTGCAGGAGGCTGCAAAGTGCGTACATATCAAAGATTAGCTTACCAGGTGGAATCTTAAGAAAAAAAGCATTCTTTGGGATAGCTTCATACCTGGAGAATTTGATGCCTTTGAGGTCATTTTACTTTATTTCTAGTTATGGAGTTTCGCCGCTACTGAGAATGTGACCGAAGTTCACGAGTGGGAGACTGGTTGTCCACTTATTATTTTGTATCAGAAGCCGATCGCCAAGAATTAGCGGTCTACTAGCGTAGTTTCTCATATGGATCAAATTTGGGTTCTAATTAGTAGTGTTTGAGTTCCGTTTGCAGACTTTACTTACCAATATTTTATCCTTACTTAACTACAATATCACTATCTACCACCTTTCATCTTCATTCTTCATCCTAGTAGAGCTGCGGAGTGTATGCATGCACTCGCCCGGTTCTTTTCATTTCCCACGCCGCCCTGAACACATTAAAGCAACTTTCCTGATATATGTCATGGATTATAATAAACGTAAAATCTCATCATACAGAGTACGAAGAATCATTAGGGATTGAGCGGGCGAGTGCATGTAGCCCGTATCGATGACCGGATGTGATGTTACTGGATCACGACACTCGTTCCTGATACATTGCTATGCCGACTCAACGCTGGCTTTCTACATGGCTCGCGGCGCATAACGAATCATTTTAAAGGACTTGATCTCCAGGTGACCTAACCCAAGATTTCTCGACCACGACTGAGTCCTTCGAGTGATCATCAGGTACACCCGGACACAGTTACCCCGATATTCAAGGCGTGGGAGGGAGGCTGATATGGGCTTCATATGCTCAATGTCGTGCGTGCTTTGAGAAATCGTATCAGGTTCTCCCTCACACGCAGTTGCGGCCACATGTGGCGTATCAAGGAGTAGGGGACATACCTGGGGGTAGTTGATTCTGAGGGAGGTGGATTTATTGGTTCATGGCTCCAGAAATGTTGCACTTGAAGCAGCAGGATGACGTAGAGCTGTGTTGACAATGTGGAGATAATTTGTACGGACCACCTTGCGATGTATTGCGGTACCGCTCGATAGCGACAGTGTGCATGGCTTGAGGAGGTTTAAAGGTAAATAAGTCACGCAAAGTACTCTGCTACTCGAAATTAGTGGATAAAGTAGTCGATCCCGAATAGACGTGGATGGAGGATACTTGGATAAGAATATGAATAAAAGTAATTAAAGTCTATCTATAGCTGTCCTTCTTCTGTATCTAGATCTATAGACTACTAAATAGATATAGTGTTGGGCTAGAAGAGTAAAATTCTATACTAGTAAGTATAAAGCTGTAGGAAATATATACAGACTAGAATCCCTGGCTTAAAAAACCCTTAGGTACTCATAGGAAAATTGTGATATTGACTACCCACGAGACTAGAAATCAATACTTAGTATTATATCCAGTATATGTATACAGGACAAGGCCTAATTTGTACAGATAATACTGCTATGCCCTCCGTTCGTGGTATAACTTATTCCTTTCTAGCTACCGTTTACAGGGCTAGGAGCGTTGAGACGTTTCATTTAGATCCCGTCTGTCCGTCACACTGTTGACAATAAGGGATTGGCATTACTTCTAAGGTATGTGATTTGCACAAAACGTAAGGCCCAGCTGATCCAAGGCCAGCATTAGCCGTCACGAAGCATACCCAAAGCGCAGATACGTAGGTCAAGAATGGTTCAAACTTAGTTTCATTTCCTATGTATACCGCAATCCTTTAACCCCATCTGAACAGCTTGGTATCATACGTTCTATGCAATCCAGCATTCCCAGAGCCTTGTCTTTGAGCTCTGAATCAAATTTTCTATCAGATTTGAGCCACCGCTTGAGCGGACATAGGCTGGGCTTTTCCAACGACATCACCTCTAGCCAGTTTGCTCGAGACAAAGAAGTGTGCTAGATCTCGCGCGGCGAGAGCGTCTTCAAAGCTGTCATGGCCTCGACTCTGCTTTGATTGTATCTCCCTGCCAAGGTGTACTCGGCAGAGAGTCTTGAGAGTGTGTGGACCCTCTCCTTTGGCATGCTTTTTCGGTGCGGGTGCAGGCCCTCTGTCTGCCCCCAGACCTTCTGCTCATGAGACGGGTGGTTAGTTCGTAGCGGTTTTCGCGGTATTGTGGGCTAGAGCTTACCAATATCCCTGACTAGAGAGTTTATCATATCTTCTGTAACATCGTTAGGGCCCTTCCCCTTTTTTTGACCTCCTTCTCTTTCTTCGTCGTCTTCATCGTTGTCATAAGCTCTCATCTCCTCTGCAGCCTCGTCCTCCTGAGTTTGCGACACTGTTTCGTTGGTAATTTGTTGCGCAATCAACAGCGTATCAATGACCTGCATATGTATCCATCGCAAGGCAGCGAGATCGTTGTTTGCGGCATGACCGATAACAATAGTAGCTGGCCCGACGTGTTTCCAGACAGCTGCCCGGGCGCGTTCTCGCCCCATTATACACCTCTTCTCCCGTCGAGCAGATTCCATATCCTTGCGAGTGACGCCCGAGAATCTTGTGTTGAAATGTGCCATTGGCACGGCGGGATAGACCAAGGTATCGAGCAGTCTGGCTGCAGTAAAGTAGTCAATCACAGTGACTCGGATGAGTTCAGAATCTCCTTCAACGCTGGTGCCCATCTCACAGTCGATTGCGACTGCAATCGATTCTGCTCTGCCGTCATTCGGCAACTGAGGTGTTGCGCGGTATCCGAATTTTTTTCTGAGCTCTGCTAGACTAGTTGATTTGGGGACATGCCATTTACAGCCTCGACAAGGGCTGGCTACTTTTGCTCCGTTGGTTTGTCCGCAGCAAGTCCATTGCTTTGGCTTTCCTCGCGATGCAGAGCTGTAGTGGCCAGGATGGAATCGGCATCGGATGTCTCGTAGACTCTTAACTTCGTTGAATTTTACCTCTGGTGGAGCTGTGTGTGGCTTAGGTGCCGATGAGGGGGCTTTCGTGTTCGGAAGAAGAATGACTTCATTTGCATGGGGGTCTACATTCTCAGGGAGGAGGTTGCCGTTCTTGCAGGCTAAGGAGGCTTGTTAGGATTAGATCATAGAGTATTAATGTACAACTCACAAACTCCGCACTTCTCGCACCTTCTCTTCAATAACAGATCACGATCACTCAAAGATCTCAATACATAGCCCTTCTGAGCCATTGTTTCTTCCGGTAACTTAAAGCTGTGCAGTGCCGCAATATGAGGAATATAAGCCTCAAGAGTAGCTTCGGGAGAGGATATCGAAGTCATGCTTGAATCGGTTCGTAAGAGCTAATGGAGGTTGCTGCAACACGAAGGTGATTGTGAGCGCTGGTTCAGTATCTTATCTCTGACTGTTGTGCGTAGCTTCTGTGGCGACCTACTAAGATCTTTGCTGTTGCGCCGTTTGTACACGAAGATTTAGAGTTCAAGACCTGCTGTAGGCTCTGCTCCTACAATTGTCTAGTCAGGGGAAGCGGGACAAAAGTATGGGGCGGTCAAGAGACGTTGTCTGAAGAGTGGTTGTCAATCCTGTGGGATGAAAAGGTTGAAGAAAATGCGTTCGCAATATTTTGTTTTCTCTGAGTCACACACGACATGCCTGTAGAGCGTGAAACGTGGCGCTGCGTCGTTAGGTTCACAAGCTACAAGCCCATGAAATGTGTAGTACAACACATGCAGCAACTTGGTCATCAAACGTCACGACTCGGTCCGCCATATGTACCGAGTCCTCTACTAACAATAACACTACGGTGGTAAATCGTACGTGCCAAGCAGAATCCCCGCAAGCGTTCAATTGTCAGTTTCAACGAATTCGACAGCAAATTTACAACAAATATTGGCATCAACTCCGGTCATCTAACCTCTACAACCCTCTGTATGAACCTCGGACTTCCCCTAAGTTCCACAGTCAATCCACCTCGTAAAACGAGAACAAACGACTTCTGAACCTACATTACATCTCATCAATACACAAACCACACTTGTATCAATATCACAGCGAATGATGCTAGGGCTGCGCTATATGCATATGGCTACACAGTTGAAGCACAGGACCAGCCGGAGAGAGACACCAGAGGCAAACAGAAGGATACATAGAGTGATGTAGAACATAAAATTGTCATTGAAAAGAGGGAGAGATGGCGTTACTGGAACCCACCAAGCCCGGGACAGCGTAAGCCGCAGCGTATGCCTCTGGAGAGTGGTGTATTAGACAGAGTGGGAGTTCCTGAAGGTAGTTGATCGGAAAATGTTCCCGAAGAATGTTTTATGAAGAGGCGGTCAAGTTGCACGATCTTATGTCAAGGCTAATATAGCGAGGTGCTTGGAGAAGTGCGCTGGTGATGCCTGTTTTTGCGATGGTGAGGTTGGCGTGAGTGGAAAAGGATTCGGTGATTCAAGCCTGGAATGAATGTCAGGCTAGTATCAAGAGGAAGATGGACCAGGGAGGTCGGTACACATCTAGGCAGATATACAGTGATGAGTGCTAGAGAAGAAGGGGGAACCAGAAGGAATTTGACAAGGGACTGAAAGGAAGCATCGTGAGAAGCACCAAAGCTAAACGCTGACGGTATTGTATTAGGGATAGCGGACTATATACAATTGGTTCGTTATGTTTGTTAGTAGATCGGAAAATTGGTTACTTGGATAGCGTCATTGAATAATGTCTGTATGAGAACAGGGCTTGGTCAATATCGATACAATATGTGAGAACTGATCACTTCTAAAATGTGTTGAGTTATGGTCTAAAGTTGATGGTTCTACAGAATTTATCTCATCTTCGCTGCGAATACTATGCTATGCTGTCATCTAATGCGAGGGTATATGTTGTGGTAAATGCTCCACTGTGCAGGTTCATCTGTCCCATGCACTTCTCTAAACATTACTTCTCGAAAATGATTACGTATCCATACACAGCAACCTCCATACTGCATGTAACCACATAGGCCGCCTTGATGCATATGCTTGACTCCTTACTCCTCCAGCAACGCGCCTAGGATCAGACTTTGCTTGAGGAACTCATCGCTCGCAACCCTGACTACCTTTCCTGCGAGTTTGCCCCTTCGTAGCTCCGGCACGCCTGTTGTATCTGCCATGAGCTTTTGCTTCCTCGAAGTTCCTTTCGATGCTCCAGTGCGAGCTAAAGATAATCTCGTATCGGGTTCATCCAGAAGAGCCATCACGGCGTTATCCACCATGTGCTCGTCCGCAAAAATCCAATCGAAATGCTTAGGCCCGTCCCGAGGTGCTGAAACGTCACTGTCGACACCGCGAAGTTTCTTTCTAGCCTCACTAATATCGCTGACACTCGCCACGCTCACGGCACCTAGCGCCAAGCTCAGGAACCTGTAGGCGCCTAGACGTTCCGCGCTTGCCTTACCTGTGATGAGTAGAACGGTCTTCTGGTCAAGCAGCATGTCACGTCGCGCCAGGACACTCGACAGATACGCCTCTGGTGCCGTAGGATCGTAGCAAATCGGCGCAGGCAAAGTGCGGGAGCGTATAGTGCCAAGAAGTCGGCTATGTCCAGCAGGCAACAGGTACGCACCTATCGGAAGAATTCGAGCATGACGTACGCAGTCGTGTGCCCAGCGAGCGGATAGACATGGGATGCCGAGAGCGAGAGCTTGTATGTACTTTGCGCGATGACCGTGAGTATTCGCGAGAACAGCCACAAATTTGAGCGAGGCATATCTGTGCTCTAGAATGAACGGTACCGATCCAGGAGTGGGAGAGTCAGGAACGTTGAACATCGACGCCATGTCTGGACCGATGATGCGACCGCCTTGAGACAAAATCAATCTTTCAAGGGTCTCGCGATCAGTGTCACGGTGCTCTTTATGCGCTCCTGAGGCGAAGGTGATGCCAAAGCCCATCTCAGCGAAGATCCCGTCATATGTGGGCTCAGGAGTTGGCGCTAGGTGCAGCGCGTCAGATGTTGTAAGCTCCTGATAGTTTCTGGCTGGGCGACGAGAGCGAGACTGGGGTGATATTGCAGAAATGCTAGCACTGACGGGCGTACCAGGACGTGGGTCCGTGGTGGTACCAGACGTTGCAGCCGAGACAGGATTAAAAAGACGTTCCTTGAACCGGGGCCACATAGTACTGGTGAGGTAAACATTTGTGAGAGCAACGATGTGGCGTTTAGTCTTCTTGTTATCTGAGATGCTGTCGCGTGCCTTTACTTCAAGCACAACTTTTTCGTACCCACATCGATCTGTTAGGGGAAAGGACTTAAGGTCTGTTGCTTGTGCACTAGTGATTCTTCCATTTAGGCCGAGGACCACATACGTCTTTTGCCGCATGCCTGTTACGTCAACTTTGACCACATCTCCATGTCGAAGATCGAGACTTCGAACATGCATTCCTTCGACCAGGTCTTGAGTACCGTCGTCGAAACGAATCTTGTAACGCTTGCCCTCTGATCCGATGCATGTTGCTGGCCAGTAGCTCATGTTACCACCAGGACCACCATTGAACCGCGCAAAGACGCGGTTCGGTGTGAGAGTGTTATCATCGTCGATATTAAGCTCGGGCTCATTGTCATCTGCGTTCTCGCCAGGAGAGGTCGATCTATGTGGCTCACTGTGAGCATTTGGCTTTGCATGCTCAGTCTGAATGAATACCGAGACTTCGTCCGTCTGCGGTAGAGCGTCGGCGCCATCGGAAACAGTAGCCGTCTTGGATTGAGGAGTCTCAGCTATCGAGGGAGGCCTGCGCTTCTTACCACGACGAGCGGCACTGCCAGAGCCTAGATCTGTAACCACAGGCCTGTTCATTGTCGGCAAACGACCTGGACCATGCGATACAAGAACAGCCGTTTTTTTCGGTAAAGCAGGCAAACTGAACATTTCCTCATCTTCCTCAACAGTAAGCTGATCAGATTGATTAGTGTCTACATCCTCACTCCCATCCCGGGGAGGACTTTTCGATCTGACGAGCGACTCTAAGTTTGCCTTCCGGGGAGAAGGTAGACCCCACGCATTGCCTTTCTTTCCATAAACGACACGCCTCCTTTTGGTTGGCCTCTTGGGAGAGCTAGCTGACGTCAGTTCGATGAAGGCCCGGGTATCGGCTGAGATGAGATCGTCGAAGTCCATGTCTTGTGTGTCGACTTTACCAGGACTCTTGTCAGCGGCAATATCCTTCATGCTCCGCAATGGTGTGAGCTGCGGCGTTTTTTGACTGATTTGGGGAGTCTTTTGGCTAAGATAAGATGGCTGGCTGTGGCGCTGGCTACCTGTAGATTTCCTGTTGGGGGATCCAGTTAGATGGGAATGCGCGGTCTGATATTGCCCTGTGGTATGGCTGTTAGTTCCAGCCTCTCCATTCGGTCTGGAAGATACAAGATTGGAATGGGAGTCCATGGTTGCTTCAGTCGGTGTAGTAGGGTCTTGGTGGATCCCTTTCAGAAGCTGTGCTTCGTCTACCGCATCGTCCCTGACGTTAACTCTCATTGGTTGTGATGCTCTCCGTCTTGGTCGTACAGGAGATGATTCTTTCTCAGTAGGAATGTTGTTTGCAAGTGGGTCGACATCATCAACGTCATCTGCTACGGGAGACTTAGTCAATACTTGATCAACATTGTCAACATATTTGCCGTTTATGTCCAATTTCAGGATCGGGTCTCGAACGACCAAGTCTTGGGTTTCGACGGAGATTTCGGTGTTCAATATAGGTGGGCTACTTGGCACTCTGCCAAGAGTATTGGCAACATGCTGCGAGCTATCAAGCGGCGGTGGTTTCGGAAACGAAGAGCTCTTCGTTTTAAGGCGATCTGCGGCTTGATCTGCCTGACTGGATGTAAGAGATGGCTGAGATTGACCGATTCGCGACCTTGAACCCAGAGAGCTCTCATCAATCAATCGTGCAGGCTTTCGAAGGCCGTCTTGTTGCGAACGAGTAGGCTGAGAATCAGCGACGGCCACGGTTTGTGAGCCAGATACTGTTCTTCTTCTTAGGGTTTGTGATGCTTTCTGTGAGAGCTTACTGGGTGTTTCGTTGTTATTACGATCGAGAGGTGGTGTAGTGGGAGGGCTGCTTTCAAGCTGTTTACCAGATGATATTTTCGGTCGGGACGAAGTCATAGGAACTTGTACAGAGCGCTGCACTTGCTCCTCGGACTGAGAATGAAAAGAACTTGTTGGTAGGTCGTCTGCTAGCTCATCTTCTGAAGATACGGAACTATCGTCCCCATCTGAAATCTCAATCACTTGTCTCGTAGCCTGCCTCTTCAATGATCGACCTGGGGTCACGTAATGAGCCTCGCTCGATATGAGAGATCGTGTCTTGCGGTGGGAGCTCGTCTGCCTCTGAGGGGCCGTGAGAGAAGCCTCCTGCAAAGCCTGCTTATTGAGCTCAGTCCTTTGCCTTCGACGTTGTGCCAATCTCTCTTCGCGTGAGAGCATATCATCCGACTCCATATCCGCGTCAGACCGCAAGCGCTCGAGTTCTTCTTCTCTCCTCCTGCGACGCTCTCGCAGCTCTTGTGACTCTTTCATGGCTAGGTAGGAGTCTCGTGGTTCTGTTGTCGCGCGGGCTGAAACACTCCCAAATTTCTTCACAGGTGACGATGCTGGCCATTGCATAGGAGACGATCGCGCCTCTCCAAAGTTCGGCGACGGGCGAAGAAAGATAGGGTCTGATTTTAAGTCATTCGCGGTGGGCGTTTCTGCTTGCGTTGCATCGAACATCTGCGTCAGCGACACTCCGGTCTTTGACTTTCCAAACGCGTTTCCGAAAGCAGACCCTGGTGTAGTTTTTGTAGCCGACGTGAGGAGTAAATCTCCATCATAATTCCTTTTATGGCCTGCAATCGCCGGAGTCTTTGGCACAACGAATTTTGGCGATGAGCTAGGCGGTGAACCTTGCGACATGGAATGCTGTATGCGAGACTCGGCCTGTGGACTCAGTTCTCCCGCCGTAAGTTCATAACTGGACACATGAACACCATTCACATCATCCCAACTTGTCGGCAGATCGGCTTCCTGGCTCAAGGCCTCGTCTTCATTGTACAATGGGCCGCCGTCGCTCTCATCCTCTTCCGCATAATTAACCTCATCTGGTTCAATGAAGGGTGCAATTTCTGAAACGTGTGATTTTGCGTAGTCTTGGAACAGTTGCGACTCGATCGGCTGCGTGTCGCCATTGATATCTTCTATTACACTGAAGGAATTGTACATCTTGCTCCGCACTTGGCTCGGTGTTTCTTCTACCATGCCCGAAAGACTCGCCGCTGGCGCCGTTTTGATGAGACTGAGCCGCGGTGGACCATGCTTGGCGGCCAAATTCGAGGCTGTAGTGTGTAAAAGAGCAGCACGGCGCGCTGAGCTAGATGCGCGCGTTACAGCAGTGGGAGAGTGTTCGATGGCGGAGGTCGGTTGGGAATTGGGAACCGATGACAGGTCTGCATTGTTCGAATGCTCAGACACTTGCATGGAGGCGTATGAGAGCCGCGAATCCGACTGTTAACTCTGTCAGTCGACTTTTGATCACTCTGTCATGCAGCATAAGCCTTTTGTTTGCATCGCGGTGGTGCGTGCGGCCCCGGGGAGGTGTTCCGTAAGGTAGCACAATCGATAAGGCAGCCTAGTCGGGCCGATAGAATACGCATATGGAGATGAATTACTTACATCAAGCAGTGCATGCCGAATAGCTGAAAGAATATCTGATGATACTGTATTCGCCTGGGAGGCCATCATCGCGTTAATTTCATGGAAAGATGAAGACTTTGAACGTGGTGGACCGAGTATGTCATTTTTAATTAGGCGCGTACGTGAACCAAGAAAAAAGGCACGAAATAGACGCGACAGCACGTGCTATATCTATACTGATATCCAATCAAATGTCATCTCCAATGCTTAGCGTGCTCGCTCTCGCCATTTGTCTTCACCTCAGCTCTTATACTCCCAGATGCAGTATTACCTGCCGGCTATCCACACATTTTAAACAATCATATATCAAACTGCTCGCTATCCCGAGCGCCACTAGAAATACTTATTGCCGTCGTGTAAAGCGCACCAAAGCATGATAGACAACATACGTTTGCTGCATGCAGGAAACGTTTCATCGCACACACAGGGCCTGGAAGGAAAAACTAAGAACCACGAAGATATTCTGACGGAGAACTCCATCTATCTACATCTAAAACTACCATTGGTCTACTCGCCTTTGATAACATCCTCCGGAGTCAGCAATAACAAGTCCTGTCCGCTTGGCAGTCATTCTTTGTAGTCCTAAGAGACTCAATGGTACCTAGTGTGTTGACCATACAATCTTCGCAAGATCATGACTCAAATCTTCAAAGAACTGCAAGTGACGAACCTTGCTGCGGTCATAAGTGGAGTCTTGAGCGAGCTCTTCACGGTTCGTTGTGCCTTTAGCTACCTGCGCAACCGCCGTGAGACTTAGACATTCTTCTCGGACGCGGTTTGCTAGCTCTTCTAGGCGACGCTGCCGTTGTCACCAAAGGTCTCTGCGTCGTTGGGTAGGACGTCCGACATTACGGAGACTGGAAGATGTTGGCAAAGGCGGAGCCATCAGTGCCAGTGGCTGCGTAGACAATTGACCTAGTTCTTAGAATCTCGGCTGTTAGATCCTCGCAAGTCGTTTCTATTCGAAACTTCGCCTACGCGAGATAATACCGACTCTCGAGCTCCCGTGGGTACTGGACCATGTATGTTGTGGAAGCCGACACCTCTGCTGCCACCGGCGATTAAAGCCGACTTTACCTGTCAAGTATGGGACAACTACGGCTCTGCCTAATGCTTCGTAGACTCTGTCGTGATTTGCGATGAAGATGCCTTGTTGATCACAGAAATTTACCGATGTGAAACTATGATGACAGTCTGTTTGATAGGATGTAGCGGGTTATCCTTATTCTTCTTATGTCCACGACCATTTCTTATACGAATCGTCAGTCCCGCACACTCCTGATAGGTCTTCCCAACAATGTGAGAGCGGAATGCAAGGCATTTCAGACCTCTTCTTTCATGGATATCCGATCATGATTCTGGCGTACTCACAAGTACTGCGCGTTATTCACTCGTAAGTCTCACTCGACTCACTTGTGCTCCATGAAGTGTGATTTACGCCTCTAATACCTGACACCACCAAGAGTAGAATCTTGTGAGATCACAAGTTTTATGAACTGTTCAGGTACAACTCAATTAAAATACCGCATTCAAACGCTAGTGTAATGATGGCTACCTCTCGTGTATCCTTATGCATAGAGCCGTTCGTACGAAACGCATGTCCGCGTAGCTTAGCCTAATCTGAAAGGCGATTTCCCTAAGTTCTTCATAAATACCGACAGTTTAATGCTCATCAGCAAGATTATGTTTCTCTCATAATCTTACACCGTATACTTCATACTGTTGTGTCTACGATAGTCTGCTAGATGACTTCGCAAATCCCGTTGATAGAGCATTTAGATCCAATCTTTGTTATTGAATCCAGATAGAGAGACATTGAAATGTGCCTGGATCGCTCAATCAGTCGTGATCTAAATATATGAGGTTGCAGATTACAAATCCGGACACTACTATTTTAGCACTTCGTGTCTCGTACGTATCATGAACGATTGTCGGTGACCTTCGCCATTTGAACCGTGGTCCCCGTTGTTTATGACTATCCGCTAGATTTCTATATTAGCGCATTTCAATGTCTCGCCATATGTGATTAGACCAGACTAGGGTGAATGATTCTGTCCAGGGATTGTATTATCAGTCGAAGTGTCCCGCCCGAATATACGTTGAACCACTCATCAAATAGTCATTCGGCAAACTCATGTACTCGTAAAAGGTGGGTTGTAAAAGATTGTACCTGGGAATCATGTCAGACCACACGTGGAACTACGCCTCGCTTGTGGTAGTCATTCCTGGCTGACACTTTGGTTCAAAGTAGTGTCGTTCGTGCAACTGTATCCATGACACTCAGATCCAAATCTTAGGCTATATTAGCATCTTATGGTCTATCTGGCAGAAAGATTCGTATGCTATACGTTCTGATGATCATTTTTCCTTGAACAATGAAGCTTCCGGCTCCAGCCTCCACCTGTAAGACGAGCAACCAGGAAGAGGTCAATACCAAACGGTGGCTATGTGGAATCAGTCTATGGTGGGCGCTTGCCAACGGCACTGAGTGAGTCCGCTTCACTCTTGGCCTCTTCGATGATATCCTGAAATATATCGAAATCAGTGCTAATATCATGTTAGAGACGGCCGTCTCTTTATATTTTTAATCTAGGGTGATGCACGTTGGTGTCGGACTCACCAGACGTGTGCAGGCTGTAGCGGATCAACTCAATCAATGTGCCGCACTCAGCACCTCATGTGTGTGTCTGGTAAGTGGGAGCTACCTATGGTCGCAAAGAGCTTCTTAGACAGGCTTAAGCAGGTAAGGCAATTCTGTCAAGCAGCAGCCTCTACTAGGTCCATATCTTGAGGGTGTCCAGCTTCTCGGGCTCTGTAGGTTTATGTGAGATCAGGCTGAAATGATTAGCATGGAGGGACAGTGTAGATTAGGGGATTTACGGGACCAAAGATCAAGAATCCCTCGAGAAGTACAATCTACAAGGCAGAATCAAGGCCGAGCCATGTAAAGATATCATTAATCAGGTTCTCCTAAATTCGAAACTCGCAATGGCGCACTCAACACCATCGTAGACACTTTCGAGTATTCATTTTCTCTCAGCACGTTTATGGCCAGAATATGGATTACCACCATCATCATGTGGTTATTCTCGCAGCTTAAGGCGACTTCCCACGCTTGGGTGATTCCATCCGAGCATCCCAAAGGACCACCTCTTCAATCGCCTTGTCGAAAACCTTTGTGCTTCAATTGCTTTCTCGATTTGTTACAGATCACCTTGTAGCTACTAGTCATCTTCTGCATCTCATTGATCAAATCTTTATGCTCTTCCGCGAGGCCAGCCAAAGCTCTATTTTCCAGTCTAACGCCCTTGCTCCAAACGACTCCCTGGTTGGTAACTCTTGTGCCAGCTTCCGGAATAACATGCGGCTCATTGAAAGTACTCATGTAGTACTGTCTACCAACCTTGCACTTGCCGTATCGCTCACTGCTTTGTCAGTGTGCGTAAGATATATTTATATATATTCATACTAGAGCTTATATCCTTTCATATTAAAGATATTCATAAAGTAAAGGACAGCCCATAGAAGCTGTGTCTTGTCTCAGGTACGTAGACAAGAATCTTCGGGAAGATTTCGAACGCCGAGCGGCTGGTAGATGCGGTAAGAGAATTGGAGAGGGATATATAACTCGCTATGCATGTATATTCATGAAGTCACTACCGAGTTATTTCGCCGGTCGTAGAATAGGGATGAATCACTTACATGGTTCTCTATCATCATGTCCTATGCTAGTTTCTCTTAGATATATCGTCGGAATCGATATGAAGTTAAGGGAGAGCCGTAAGCTTCGACGTTGAAGCCATGAATTAGACAATTCCTTTTGATGTGAGTAGGCCAATAGGGTAACATAGGTATTTAGAATACGTTGATAGGTTAGGGACAATTCGAAGGTTAGATCCATGCATTAACATATGATCCCTTGGTTCAGCAAAATGTCATTTGTGCGAGACCTGTACAGGGTACAAGGTATGGTAATCCAGTTCCACTTACCAAAGTGTTGATGACAGACCACGGTACAAGATCGCTTCCTCCATATCTTCACAACAACCCAGGCCCACTTTCTCAAATTCTCTTCTAGTTTCATTCATCATCTATTAACATTCATCTGCCTCCTAATTCTCGGAAGTCAGATCTCGATCATACACGCTTGCTAGTGACAATGATGCAGTCTACAAGTTCGAGGTTCTATGGTGTAAGCTAGGCCCAGTCGCAGCCAGTTCTTCCTCGTGGTCTAATGCCGTTATCAAGAGTTCTACAGCTAAGAGTGCTTCGTCTCACCTGGTCGAAAATGCCCTCCCCATGGCAATGGAACCCGAATACGACCATGACGAAGCAATAGGAAGCATGCGGTCCACAACGCTCGTATGGCAGGAGTCCGGAACAGTGACCAAGCAGCCTCGAACCGCCGACACCCAACTCGCTCCACCAACAGTCCATATCACCCCAGTCGCGGCTCGTACAGGCAGTCTAGCTATTTTAACGCAATTCGAAGACGCCGTGAAGCACTTTCACGCTCTCCACCGGCAGACCGACGCATTGCCAGACAAGAAGACAATCAAGAAAGGCCAAGATCTCCACCGAATGATCGTAGGGTCCCGAGGGACGAGCTTCTAACATACTTCAATCTGTCTGAAGGAGCTCGCTATGATAACAGGACTCAGATTGACTGCCACCCTGTGGCTGATGTCGATATGCGTCTTGAAATTCAACGACTTGAAGCTTGTTATGCACACTGCGTCCGTAAGGCAGAGAAATACCGGCTCAAGGCTCTAGAGATGGAGCAGACCTTAGCCAGGATGAGATACCAGGAACGGTGAGCTTTCAAGAGACAACGCGAGGACGAGTATGATACTTACACCATATTGGGAAGCATCACGACCAGATCAGAACGATCCCTGTAAGAAAAGCGCGGAGTGAACGAAAAGATCCCTGAGTTTCAACGGCGATAGATGTTGTTTAGGCATCATCCTAGGAAGAGACTCTGTCGCCCTGATGGAGGCAGATAGTGGACTTAGTAGCGGCCCCTGAGAGGCTGAGTGATGAACGTCTATGTAGACATTGCCACTGAGCTCATTATGTATAAATAAGAATGTGTAGGAACCTATGAAATACATTATACTGGAGAATCAGCAATTGCACTCAAAAATATGCACTAAATGATTCATAGACACTCAACTGCTGAAGAGCAGTCGCAACAGTATCGAGGCTCAGACGGAATTCCCTACGGTTTTACCGCACAGGCGTCACTGATGATATGATGGCATGAAATTTATTAATTCAATGTTCTGAGCAATGCTGTGTGCGGCATGTACCCTGTCAGTTGCAATTTACCGACTTGCTGCACAATGAACAACGTCCATGTTCACTCTGTCTACGCCCCAAATGGATTTACTGACACGAACACGCACTTTTGTCGTTTGATTTTCTGTTTTCCGCTTCTCGACTCTGCAAACTCCAGCTCTACAAACTTTAGCTCTGCAAATTCTAGCTCTGTCAATTTCGCACCGATAACTTAATATCACAACGATGCCCGCGGGATTTACTTCGATCGTATGTAGATGCACGCTCTTCTATATCTGTTAGCTAATGTGTTACACTAGAACAAGGGCGTCTCTAGACTTCCAAACTCCTCCACAAGTCCAGATGCCGCCTCCCCTCAAAGCCTAATGTCCGATGAGGTCGTCTCCCCTGTCCAAGACGATGAATCACCATCGGCACAGAAAGCCGCTAGAATGCTGGTCGACAAGAAAAATCCCACAGGTCAGGGTGTATTAGGAGCGGCCTCGAGTCGTTCAGATCTGTGCGTAAGTGGTAGCCAAAGCGATTCAGAAGAGTCAAACGAAAGCACTTTTGCCTCGAGCGTTCGTAGACGCCTCTATACGATTCGTAACACTCATGTACAGAATCATGATACTAGACTAACGGAGTCATTCTACGGTTAGTCCCACCATGAGAGCGAAGTCAAGGTCCATGATACTGATTATAAAGGCCCCGAACCTCATCTCCATTCGATACAAGGCTCTTTCGAAGGCCTCAATCCCATAGATCTATCTCCTTCATCCGCTCCGGCAGACGGAAGAAACGCTACTCCTAATGATATCCCAGACCTTGATGAAGAGTCGAGTCCTCCGGCTTCGGGTGCAACAACTATAAGCTGGACAACACCGCTTTCCCGACAGAGATCATACCAACAGCCTCTCACGGAAGCGAATCTCATGGGCTTGTACAGGCCATCAAAATGTGACAGCCCTGAACCGAGTATTGAGGAAGAGCTCGAATGGGATACTGTTCGCAGGCAAGGAGGACTTGAAGAGCGCCTCCAAGGCCTACGGAACGAAACCAATACCTTACGTCGTTCGACTCCTTTCTTGGCACCCCAATATGAATATGAGATGCGAGACAAAAGCGATTTCAGTGAGGACCATCGTACATCTCCTCGATCTGAACGCCCATATCCCTCCGATGAGGATAATCTGTACACTGAAGGCGCAGATACATCTCGACTACAGACAACATTGAATTCAAACAGCTACATAGGATTGGATGAGCAAGGCCAACAGCCGGTGTTTGGGGGACCCCGGAACATGTTCTCGTCTAACAGGATGGACACGACGAGTACTATACCACAATCTGCCCTCACACATGGTCTCCAGGCCAACGATGAGGCATTTTTGGCTAATGGCGCCCGTCAGACTGCTCGACGAGCTGACATGATGAGCACTTCCCATTGGCAGCGCCCAAGCCTTCTGCCGCAACTACATGGTCTACCGGATGTTGCCCAGCAGTCACGTCAAGGACGCCCCAATTCAGTGAATGCTCCTAATTCCTTGGACATTAGACGCCATGAGGACGTTGCGATCCTACCCAACCACTATGCTAGAGACCTGGCCGATACGGCCAACAGCTTGCGTCGGGAATGGAACAGCGATGAGTTGCCCAGTGTGGCACTTGCGCACTTCCACCTTTCCAGAGTCTATCTGGCGGACGCAGAATGGGGGCTCGAACAGAGAATGAAGGAGGAACCAAACAGTGGACGGGGAACAAAGCGTAGGCACAGTGAGATCCGTGGTGAGGAGGAGGCCGAGGAGGATGAGGACAGTTTGGTAGGAGAAGACTCGCGGAGGAAGAAGTCTTACAGAAAATGATAGCCCTGAGGCCTGCAAGTACTACCTGTGGCCTAGGTATCGATACTCTGCAGATGCCTACCAGAACTATACTCCTGCGGAAGCCTTTGGGTATATGGGAGGCACATCATGGGCGAAAATGACGTAGCGTCTGTACAATATCATTAGGAGTTCAACACAATGGCATTAGGTTTCAAATAAAACTTTGAGAAGATGACCAACAGTGAGAATGGGTCTTATGTGTGTTGCAATCATGCATGAAGTCTTGGACAGGGGCAGGGGCGAATCTTAACATCTTCATCAGTACTAAGCAGCTGATCAGGGATCGTCATCCCAAGCCGAGGGTACCAATTCACAGCGAAAGCAGAATGTGATACACCTAATATCAAAGAGAGCTCGAATGCCATGGCGACGATCAACGAAAATCTGGACTATCGACACATGGGACAATCAATGTAGGGTAGTCGCGCGATTGACATGCTGGACTCGCCAACTGATGTTGACCTCTGCATATTTCATAAGCCGCTTTGCGACAATGGAAGCTGGACAAGATATCCACTTCACTCCAGAACCATCTATTCCGATGCTGTGTAATGGGCCAATAGCCAGGGGTTTCGTCTCAGGAATCTTCCGTGCATCTACATATCGCGGCGGGTCGCCAGGGCTGGGTGAGCACGGTACAGGGTCTGAATACTGGGTGGTATGTGGGACTGCGCAAGAGGAAGACTTTCCTCTCACGGACCATGTGTTAATGTTGTGGAGCAGAGGATCCATCAATTCATGGAGTATGGATGGATCCGATCCATTTGCTCCTGCCGTGGTTCTCTACTCCCTCCAAGCCACCATCGATGTCGGCACTTGACCACGACAGCCAGGCGTCATCAGGTTGATTAATATTCGTAGTCACCTTTCCCTACGGCTCGACTATCAATGGCTAGTAGATGGCTATTGACGCGTTACTGGGACATGCCTCGGGAGGTCCCTCCCTTTGGGTGCGTCAGAAACGCTGCCCCGCTTAGTTCTGTAGCGGTCCGCCAGTCTTCGTCGGCCACCGAACATGGACAACGAACTAACAACAGCATAAAGCCACAGAACACTCGAAATGCCTGTTCTTGTCAAGCGTCAGCGCAAATATCCATCAGAGTTGCTCGAACCTATTCAGGAAGGAGATCTGCGGAAAGCGCAAACACCCAGAGCGAAAACGTGGAAATCCTTTTCTCTTGCGTTTGTGCGTGCGTACCACTGGCTAGGCACAGTCTGGAACCTTTCTCGAGTCTACAGTACACCGTGGCTCATTCGTGCATCGCTATTTTTGTTGTTACACTATTGGGGCAAGTCAAGATAAATCGTACCATCAACACTAGATTCAAGAGTGACCCGTAAGCCATGAGCCGTAACAGAGTGAATGCTCTATCACGACTTTACCTTCTGACTCATGGCAGCGGTGGCTTGAGATCGTAGCATGGATCAATGGATTCGAATGCCCTTCATCCTTGCCATGAGCGTGAGCGCCTCTTGAACGCCACTACGATGCAAACCGGAAGGGGGCACAACACTGATGGCTGAAATGCCATGGCGCCCTCGGCGACTGACTGAAGAGGCTTGGAGGGCCTTCCGTAAGAGGCGCTTCGCCTTACGACAGTTCCAATCAGACAAATAGCCTTCGTTTTACTTTGTCTCAGAACAGCTTGTGGAAGCGAGGCAAATAGTATGATGAGTTTGCATGCGAAGCGATACGATCGACGATCTTATGGAGGGTCGACCTATTCAGCACCTATTAGCAACTTCATGTTCGTTGAAATCCTGCTGTCAATACTTGTGTGTGGTCTTCGTCTCGATATTCTAAACACAGCAGCACCACCCCAGAAACAGCCAGCTACGTAGCGTGGACCACTAAGGTGGCCTAAATTTATAGTGTTTATACAGGCCAATGATGACGAGGATATTGTCTGCAGTTCCTCGGTAAGTATCCCTACGATGCGGAAGGCTGCTGTTTGGGATGCGGAGAAATGTACCCTGTGGTGGACTTGGGGCTGCACCACGACTGGAAATAGAAGAGGCTTAAGCCATCCATTGCGGCGTAACATCCATCTCTGGCTCGTAATTGGGGTACACACGGTTTGGTCATCTTTTGTCTTCTGTTCCCCACTCTATTATCCTCTTGGGGCTAATACCTTCATATTTAGAATGTACGGAAATGTCCTGTATGTGGCTCTAATTATTTCGTCACCGGCTTACCTCTCTACATATCGCAAAGAAGGGCTTATCGGGCATGTCGCCTCATTGGTCCTGACATCCTGTATATCACTGTCAAGCGCCGTACACTACACTAATTTGACCATTCAATGCTCGATGCTCGATGCTCGATGCTCGATGGCTTAAGCGACCGTCTAGTAGGTAGCGTGACCCGCTGGGTGTTTCTACTCATCCTGCATTGGTTGAATGTGTCTTGACTAGACACCGAAGTACCCACATTATTCGTACATGTCAATGTGAGAGAGAATGTCGCCGAGGCTCGAATCTTGATATTGGTACAGATCTATATTATTATATATATCTGCTTCCTCGCCATGTCGATCAGTTGGACTTTCCTTGCCCAGCTTCTCTACAACTCTGCATATTCACGCACATCGCCACAATGCAGCGCTCAATCATCTATTCCCTGCTGGCCAGCAGTGCCACTGCCTTCCCATTCGTCTCCAATGTCAAGGGAGTCGACTCGAGCCTTTTCCGTCGTCAGCAGGATGGTAAGGGCCAGCTTGGTGGTCCTGATAATTGCCCATACAATCCTCCCGAGAACCATGTACCGGCGGCGCCTGTAACCGACCAGTTTCCCTACAACAGTGCCAAAAATGGTGTTCCTGGTAAAGGAAAGGGTGGCTTCCTCGTCCCCGATCCTGCGGACGCAGCTCACAAATTCATTGCCCCTGACTACACACGCGATATTCGCGGACCATGCCCCGGTCTTAACGCCGCTGCCAACCACGGTTTCCTCGCCCGCGACGGTATCGTCACATTCAATGAGCTTGTCGACGCTCAGCAGAATGTTTACAACGTCGGTTACGACTTGGCTGTCCTTCTTGCCGTTCTTGGTCTCACTACTACAGACGGCGATGCCGTGACTATGAAGCTGTCAATCGGTTGTGATGCCACCAACCGCACTTCAGTTGCTCCTCTTCTGACCGGCAGCCAGCCTGGTCTTGATGGACACAACAAGTTCGAGGCCGACAGCTCGTTGACTCGTAACGATTTCTTCACCCATGGAGGTGACAACTTCAAGATGAACGCCACTCTCTTCAGCATGATGACCGACACCACTGGTGGTCTCTACAACCTTGAGAACCTTGCTCTGTATCGTGCTCAACGTTACGACCAGTCCGTTGCTGAGAACCCCAACTTCTACTTCGGTCCATTCAGTCTGCTGCTATTCGGAGCCGCATCCTTCTTGTATGAGCTGATGCCCAGTGGCCCCAACTACACTCCTGATGTACCTACAATCTCGTCCTTCTTCGGTGCTGAGAAGGTCAACGGTGTATGGCGATTCAATGGCAAGGAGAAGATCCCAGATAACTGGACCAACCGCGTTGAGCCATACAGCATCCTCGATGTAGGCGCCCAGATCTTCGCCATGTATGGCCTTCACCCCAAGGCTTTCGGCGGCAACACCGGCGATGGGCAATTCAACTTCGTCAACTTCGGCGACATCAAAGATGGCAAGCTGCCAGCCGCCCCTTCAGCTACCAGCGTCTCTTGCCTACTCTACATGCTTGCCACCGAGCGTGTGCCATCTTCGCTCAACGGTGTCATTACCCCGACCGTCGATGCTCTCTCGCTTGCCCTGAGCAAGCTCAACCCCCAGTTCAAGAACTTGGGCTGTCCTCTTCGCCTCACCTAAACGGTCACAGACCCTATTTATGTAATTACGAATGTTCATGTTGTTATGCATCGGTTGGTTGGGAGCGTGGCATGGTGTGGGTCTTGGACTTAGACACACGAAACTTGTACATAGTTGATGTCTAGTAAAATGATATTGAGATTTAACACTGTTAATGATTTTGCCACATGGCTGTCCTGCATGCATCTGCACGAGAGAAATGTACACTGGAAAGCATTCTACATCTCTGTCTACTGTACCTCGACTACCGTGTCCATATCACTTGGCCATGGCTACTGTTCAACGGAATATGCGCCGTGCTGTTCTCATGAACCCAAAACTTCAAGTCGCCTATTAACACACTCACTCCAACCTACCGACAGTGCCCGAAGACACAAACATCTACAACAGGCACACATTCATAGCCACCCGTCCCGAACTGCTCCACATCCATGACTCTCACCGTGATATTCCGCCAAAACTTACCTAATAGTCAACCCACAAAAGCCACCGGATCATCCCGAGCACCACATGTGTATATCTCTCCCTTCCGTTGCCAACCAACATGCACGTCGAAAATCTAGACAGCCTTACCTGGCAAAGTCCGCTGGCTTGCATTTACATCGTATATTCTCTGCCAGCACTGGTGCTGACTATCTGGCATGGCATGCAGTCACGGGCTATATTAGGCTATTTCCAAACCCATCTTTTGTCAAAATTACGCTTTTTTAACACATTTTGGCGTTGACAATGGCAATGACGATAATTCAAACATCGCGTGGGGCATACCTACATACCAGGTATCACGTTGATCCTTCTGGTGTGGCGGGACATAATGTCGACATTACCATGCGGATGATCGGCCCCGGGGGGCCCATTCCATCCCGGCTGGACGTATCCTGGATACTCAATACATCCTTGGTTGTTATGCCAGCGATGGGGATCTGGCGCCACACGCAGCTAGGCAACATCGCCAGAGTCGGGTGACTTGGCTGTCATGAGCGCTTCTCTCTCTCTTTCTCTCTAAGAACCACTCTGTAGCGACGTAATACAGGAGGAAGAGATAGAGTTGGCGGGGGAGGACCCTGGTCCTGGTCAGACGCCAGGTTGGGATCCGGATGCAGATGGGGCGCTTCCCCGCATCCGTCCACCCTGGACGCCCCACTCATCCTTCCAGGGGGCCGAGGCTGACATTTGATAATTGAGTGATTGGTTGTCTTGCGTGTAATTATTCGATTTTGCGAAGATACTTCATGTGATCGAGGATGGTGGGGTGAGGGAGTCACGTCATGGTGCATAGGGGGGTGGGGGGCATGGGGAAGAGGTTTGTTGTGGAAGTAAAGTAAAGTGCATTGCATGCATACTGAGGCGAAATAATGTATCATCGTTAGGCATTCCTTCTTTTCGTTCTTATTTAAATATTACTATGGAGTAGATGTAATGATGAGATTGCAGATCGCAATTCTCCGTCGATCCTTCTAATGATGCAAATGCTTTACCTTCCTCCTTCTTTACAAACAAATGCATGCCCATATGTTGTATCACTGCCCAGTAGAGTCTTCCTATTTACCCGAAGACATTGGAGTCGTTTATTTCTACAGCATGACGACTCATGACAACCAGCCATGACCAACGTCAACATAGTAATACACTGACTGCCACTGGAATATTACGAGATGGCAAATACAAAGTTCCGCCTAGAGCAGCTTCTCATCAAGTAACTGATACGCTAGAAGCGTGTTTCAATATATCAATGATTCACAGCTTGTCGAAGCGTTCGCTGGTCCCCCATCGACGCTATATTGACGCGTGTCAGTAATCGAGACCTGGAAGCTGTCTAGACTTCTTACTATTTACGACCATTACCCCTAACCAGTAGCCTATAGAAATGTTGAGAACTCTCGCATCTTTCTCATGCCTAGTCAGTGACGATCGGCCAATTTGAGTATTGACGTCCCTAAAACCATCTTGTAATGGTATCTACAAACTATTGTGGTCCACTGTTCTGTTCCGATCCTCTGGCGTTGGATTTGGTCGCTTCTGTGCCTACCGGTCTACGCTGCCGTGAGAATGACGATAATGGCTTAACTATGAATGAACAGTCCTGTCCCTAGCCAAAGCCAACCCAGCTGTTTCTCTTGTCTCTTCGGACTTTTCCTGCCGGTGTCATAGGGCCTTGTTGTACCTCGATGCGCTGAAAGATGCTGAAAAGATGTTAAACACAAGGTCCTGGTCACTGCAATACAATGCATTTGGCTGCTGATCGGAAGATGGTCCCCTCTCCCGTGGCTGCATTGGTGAACTCAGCCAGCGTTACGCCTACACTGTTGCCAACCTGTCCCTGACTTGCCGGAGACCTCACGGACGTTCGCAGTGGATCCCAAACAGATATCCACTGAGTTGTGTTGAGTCGATACCATCGACTAAGCCCTTAGCTCGACCCCATTCTCCGGGATACTATCAAGCTCATAGACCGTACACTGCATACATGCATCCTCATCCATAGGAGTTAGGACCGACCAACTTACCAAGTCACCTATCGCAACCTCTACATCTCGTTACCCAATTTCCTCACATCTCTGACTGCCGCCACATCGACACGGTGCGCTCTTGCTGTCCTGCACCTAATCCTCCCTTCAGCTCTAAGTCCTATCACAAGGTACTGTTATGAACGCGAACATGGAAAACTGCGAGACGACAATTGTCCACGCCTGTACCCCATGTCGCCGAGGAATGAAGAGAATGCATACATCGCACTGAGACTTAGTGACGCTCACGAACATTATACAGTTCTCAACGCTAACTTCTAACTACCGCTACACTCCCAGATATCGAGTATGTACCATCGGCGTGGGTGTCACCATATAATGCATATATGCCCATGCAGCTCCTCTTGAACCCTCTACCAGGAATCCATCAACAGCACTGAGAAACTCTGGCATAGGTCATGATCGCTCGGGATTATATCCCTTCTCCTTCTTGGTGCAGCCGCTGACGATGACCTTAACAAATGGTCGATCGGTTGCCCGCACCTAGACGTCACACAGCCAGCGAAACTATCTCAAACGGCTTGCACAACAAACACGAGTGTGACCCAAGCCCTCTCTCTACCAATACAGCAAACACCTTCAAATCGCAAAAGATTCAATCCAAACAGCTGTACGACATGCATCCAGTCCAACAAGGCCCCAGTCTAGTAAAGTACAGTCTGGAGAACACCCTCACCGAAAATTCACTCCTCAAAACTTCGACCGAAGGATCCACAGCAACCCCCTATTCTCTTCAACGCGCCCTTGGCCAGCTCCGCTTCGGACAAGCCCAGCCAGGCCGCATAGATGTTCATCTACCGCTTCATAGGCAACAAACCCGCGGAGCCTCCCAGACGGCAGTTCCAAGCAAGGTCGTTCCTCAAGTCCTTCTTCAGCTTCTACGAGAACCTAGATGGCGAACGAATTCCGGATAACTGACTGATACAAGCACGCGCCCCTGGATGACGCCTACACAGTCCCTTTTCTTGAAAATTCGACATCCTCAACCCTCTAGCCATCGGCGACACCACGAAAACAAACCAACTCCTTCCACCGCAATCCCACCGGACAATCTTCCATCGCCAGCTGACTCAATCGCGGTGCATCAACACCACAGGTCCACAGCTTCACTGACCTGATGTGTTTTGCTTCCTGGTTTGCACACGCGAGGCCGATTACAATGCTATAGAACGGCTACTGCGTTGTTGAGTCTACAGTGTAGACCCGTTAGTAGGTTGCGGCTGATGGATGATTCACTGTTGAGGCAGTTCTCTGAGGTACATATGCAAGGGTCACTAGGGCGGCGCGGGATATGGCGGCTTGATTAGACGGGTAGATATGCAGTATGGTGTGGCGTGGATGTGTGTGCATTGTGGGCTTTGAGATTTGATGTTTACCTTTGGTTTTATTTGGTTCTGATTTGAGCAGTATGATGTGGTGAGCTGATTAGACGACGAGCAAGATTCTTGGAATGTATGGTGAGGGAAAGGGAAGAGAGGGGTGTATTTGGGAATCTTGTATATAGTATATAAGCTAGGTCGAGCTGAATTAATCTCAGTGGAGTGGTCATGCGAGACAGAAAGACAGACAAGCCATATCCCACAGCATTTACGTTTACGTCCGATCTTCCAGGGCATGTCATGAATTCTATCTTTCGTGCTCCGTATCTCCATATCGTCCCAATGATTGTAGAGGAGAGAGAAGGAGAGAGACAGAGATTAATCCCGCGTATCTAATCCCGAGCAACATTCCCATGGAGAATACTCCCAAGCAAACGACCAAATCCAAAAGAAACAATAACGAATCTTACATCGCCGTTGATGCCCCGCACATCAATACTAAACATCCAACGCCAATGCCAATCCCAAACCCATATACAACCCCAAACTCAATTCCTCCCCTGAAAAGGGGCCACAGACTCACTTACCACATATATACATCCATTGAGCGTAATGGCTGATATATGTCAATTATATTAGTCATATCGGAAAACAGAGTCAAGGATTCATAGATTGAAGAATCATATCTGAGAAGAACGTTATACGGCTAAGAAGGGTCTTCTCGAGTCTATACGCCATAGAATGTCATAGTTCTTCCTTTATTCATGCCCGTTCGAAATCCACGCTGTTAGATCGACAACGAGAATACGTCTGACGTCGTTGTCTTTTTGGCTTTACAGATGCTTGTTTGGTATTTGCTTGCAGATCGAGATGGAGAGCTTGTCTAACGTGCTCTTTGTACTTTCCGCTTTATAGATGCTCGTTCTAGAGTTGACGCTGTCAGAGGGTCAAGATCAAGAATTTGCTCCAAATTTGTTCTTTGTATTGTTTCAAACAAAAACAGGAGTGTCTCTGGTCATACCCACATCTGCTATCGACGTCATTACAGCCGTGAACTTACACATTTTTGCGGTCGGTGAAGGAGATAGGGGCATAACACCGCTTGAATCCTGTTTTCCATCTATGCCCATATACACAGACGTACGTACACACGCACCATCCCATCAGCAAAACCTTTCCTTCCTGAGGAGCGCCCCTTTCCATCCATCCTCCCCTGTATTCCATCCTCACACATAACCTGTTTCAAGTCAGCGCAAAATCTCAAGATATACGGTATGATCAAGCGAGGGTCCCACCTTTGCGCGCGCCCTGAAAGAAGAAGCGCACAATAAACACCTGCAGACCAGCCATGGCAACCATCATCAAGCTCTCCATGACACTGAAATTAAAGATGCGCTTCTCGGTGCTGCGCACGGTGCTAAAGTTTCTGTTTTCGCGCGTGCGGAAGTATTTCTGGTTGCGCGTTATTGTGGAGATGGAGGAGGAGAGCTTGAGGATCGAGTCTTCGAGCTTCGAGGTTTGCTCGGGTGTTGTGCCTTGTTTGGAGGGGATTTGGGCGGGGCGGACTTCGTTCTCGACCTGTTGGGAGGTTAGGTAAGAGAGAGAGGGAGTGTTATGTCTTGTTTCCGGGGGGAGAGGGGATGTGTATGTGGTTGTGTATGTGCGTGCATACCGAGATCTCGAAATCAACTGTCTTCTCCGCAAACGTGCTCATCTCATTGTTGAAGCAGAAGCGATACTCGCCGAGGTCGTTCGCGGTGAATACAAAGTCGCCCTGGCGCTCCTTGTGACCAGCCAGGACCTCGCGCTCATTGGGCCCGACAACGGAGTAATCGACGTCAAAGGAGCCGCCCGATTGTACCTGATGTCTCGCATCAATAACACGCTCTATGTGGGAAGTTTGGTCCCGGGTATAACACGTACTGCGAAGTAGAATGCAATCTTGGCGCCAACTTGTTGCACGTCGGTGAAGTAGCAGGCCTTCTCGTGCGCGAGCAGCTTATATGTGAGCGCGGTGCCAGAGACGGCGCTGGTGAGGAAGGCCAGGAGGCTCACGAGAGCTAATGTCGTCTGCATTGTCGGTCACGGTCGCGTCGTGCGGGCGGGTGAGTGTTTCGAGTGAGTCTTGAAGAGACAATTATCAGTTAGTTGTCCAAAAGGAGGAGCTAGCGGAGCGGAGCAGCTAGAGGGAGAGCCAGGGTCCGAGGCTTGGCGTGGCTTTCCGCAACGTAACTACTTTAAAGCTTCTCACTTATTCTCTACCTCAATATCTACAACCCAAACAATGAGCGCGTAGTAGGACGTATACACGCACGCACACCAAACCATGCACTCTACTCTAGTCCGCGGACAGAATGTCTTCGGCTTCTTCACGACCGTCGCATTCTGCGTCGCCGGCATCATCGCCGCATCCGTCTTCCTGATCCCCCAAGCCCCCTCCGCCAGCCTCCAGCTGCGCAACGTGCAAGTGTATGCCCTCCACGAAACCACTCTCCAACCTCGAAGTTTCCGTCACTTGCTAACACCCAATCACAGCGTCAAGGGCCGCCCGCACTACTACTCGCCCAAGCGCGAAGAATACGCACACATCAAATTCGACCTCGACGCCGACCTCACCACGCTCTTCAACTGGAACACAAAGCAAGTCTTCCTGTACATCACCGCGACCTACCCGTCCCTCCGCGCGTCCGAGCCCGCCTCCTCGGCCATAATATGGGACGCCATCATCCCGTCCTCGTCCGCGCCCTGGCACACAAACCACTACATCCACCCCGTCGCCCCGTCCGACAAATCTGCCACCACAAAGGGCAAGAAGAATAGTAGCAAGAGCAAGAAGGCGGCTAAAAAGAGCGCGTACCCGGCTGGCGAGCTGCATCTGAAGAATCAGCGCCCGAAATATCAGATTACGGATTATGCAGGCCGGATTGCGAATCGTACTGATGCGGTGTTGGAGTTGCACTATAATGTGCAGCCGTGGGTGGGCTTGTTGTTGTGGGATCGCCGGAGCGACATTGCGATGTGGAAGGGTTTGGAGGGCGGGCGCAGCGAGCTGTTTAACTTCCCGGGCTTGAAGGGTGCGGCGGCGAAGAAGGAGGATTTGAAGACGGAGAAGGGCGCCGAGGGGCATCGGTTGATGGCTGGGTAGGCGATTTTCTGGGCCGAGCTGTGCAAAAAAAACATGAAAGGGGGTTCACGGGATTAGGACACTTTAGGACACTTTGCATATAGTAGAACCTGTGCAAACAAACAAGCAAGACAGACGCCTGTGACTGGTCGTCCGAACACCACTCACTCCCCGTATTAAAACACATATCGCTCCGCTTCCTCCTTCTTCACCAGCGCAACCTGTCTCGCGCGAATCTCCTTGATGAACCCCGTCTCCTTATCCGTCAGCTGCAGTCCCGTCTTCACTTTCGCAGCCAGCTGGTCAATCACGCCCTGCACCACCATTGCACTTGCTCGTCCTCCATAATCACTCGCTTCGGTAAGACTCGCTTCAACAACATGATCTGATGATATAGAAGATCTCTCGTCGTCGATGGACATGTCACTGTCTTGGTCTTCGTCGTCTCTGCTTGACTTGATGTTCTTGTCTGTCGAACCTATGTTCTTGGCGGGTATATCCCCTTCTGCATTTCGCTCGCGATCCCCCTTTCCATTCTCTTCCTCATCACTCTCATCATCATCATCATCGTCGTCATCCACCTCCTCCCGCGCCCTAGCCATCCTCTTCGCCAACACCACCTTCTCCGCAGCCCTAAGCCGTTCCACATACACATCAACGCGATCCACCTCCTCGGGCCCCAGCACCGCACCCGCATCCACACGATCACGGAAGAACTTCAACACATCACCCCTCAGAACCAGAATCTTCTCCTCATCCGCGAGGGCATCAAAGTCCGCATGAGCCAGCAACTTGCCCCTGACGCGATCACACGCCAGGGCACGGAAGTCATCCCATTCAGCTGGTGTAACGAGTTCGTTTGCGTGGAGTTTGAGCTTGATATTTGCTGCGGCTAAGAAGAAGCGGATCGTGGGGTGGAGGCATTGGTCTGAGGGGACGGCGTGGGTGAGATGGGCTGTTGCGGCGCTAACGAGGTGGAGTTTGGTGGGGCTGTCGAGGGGGTGGTTTGCGGTGTCTTTGAGGATGAAGTTCATTGTGATGGTACTCTGTTCGACGGCCGAGAGGGGCGGGTCGGTGGGCTGGCCGGAGACGGCGAGGTGGAGGCGGCGTTCGGTGAGGATGTCTTGTTTGAAGGCTGCTGCGGCCGGGCTGAGGGGCTGTGTGGTGCCTGCTTTGGCCTGGAGCTCGGTGATGGCGGCTTCGCGGTGCTTGGTTTCGGCGCGGGCTAAGATGATTTTTTGGTGCGCGGTTAGGGGGATACCGTGAGCGAGGGCGGCGAATGTGGCGGGGATGGTGTCTTGTCTGGCCTGGCGCTCGAGCTTGCGCGCGTGGACAATTTTGGCGGTTCTGTTCTCGTCCCAGGCGGTTTCAACGGCGTTGAGGTGTGCGCCGATGCGCTTCTTATGGGAGACGTGCTTGGCCATTACTCTATCGACGGGCATATCGACCGGGCGGCCGTGATTATCCATGTAGCCATAGAGGATCATGTCGAGGTAGCGCTTATGGATATCCAACTCTCGCCGGATACCCTCGCGCATGATGAGCGTGTCGGGCCTCCACAGGCGCATATTACCCAGCATCCAGCCCTCGCGAGACAGATGGCCGATGAATTGCGCGGGCACGCCCCAAACAGGCCCAAAGACTGGCACCTCGGGCTCGTAGCGCGTCATGATCCACAGCTTGAGCATCTTGGTGTCGTTCAGCTTGACCTTGCCGCTGAGGATCTTGTAGAGCGGTGTGAGGGAGCGCTGGTGCAGGAGCAGCTTACGCAGTGTCAACTCTCCCTCGCTATCGACGGGGTCGTTGAAGCGCATGTCGAGCTTCATGAAGAAGTACGTGGCCAGGATCAGATCCTCGTCGCTCCAGCGACGCTTGTCGAGCAGCGTCATCATGCGCCACTTGTTGTACGGGTACTCGAGCAAGTGCCAGATCTTGAGGATTGTGGTGTCGGACTGTGGGGGCAGGAGGTGGTCTTCAAGTTGCAGCCACATGATAATCTTCTGGACGACACCATGGCGATAGTTGAGCATGCCGAGATAGCGGAGAGACGGCACGTCGCGGACTTGGCCTGGGAATTGGATGCTGCGTTTGTTCAGGGGATCTTTCATGCTCAGACGGGCGTAGTATTGCCAGGGCATGATATCAGCCGCGTGGCCGTAGTTTGCGTAGGCATTGGTGAGGATATAGGTCCTCATGTGAGAGTCGATCAAGTAGTTGAAGTACCTGGACATGGAGTAGAGATTTACAAAGGACTTGTAGTCAAGGAAGGTGACGAAGATGAGGAAGACGGCCGGGTCGTGCATGACTGCATCGAAGAGGTTAAATGCGGAGGGCCGTTTTTCGGCAGGGCAGAGTTGGACGTGCTCATCTTCCTCGTCCATGACTTCGCGGCCTGGATCGAATATGGGCTCATGCTGGTCTGCATGTTTTGTGCGTTTCGTCATGCGACTCGTGCTTGGACTTTGCGCTCCTGCATTCTCCAACGGCTCATCATCGTCATCGGCCTCGTCAAACGTACGCTTATTGTTCTGGGGTGGGTCACACGTTAACATTCGACTCGAACTTGCGGCTGGTTCTTCTTGTCTCCCGTTACCAGACGGACTGTTGTCATCGGTATCAGGACCATGTTCTTCAAGAT
Organism: Pseudovirgaria hyperparasitica; assembly: GCF_010093815.1. Lineage (NCBI taxonomy): Eukaryota > Fungi > Ascomycota > Dothideomycetes > Acrospermales > Acrospermaceae > Pseudovirgaria > Pseudovirgaria hyperparasitica. The sequence goes on from NW_022985563.1 coordinate 313,643, forward strand.
CTTGCACCAAGTCGGACGTGAGCAGACGACTGGCCTCCTCTATCCGATTCTCAATTCTGCCCTCCCCATGACTCGTGCCCCCTGAGACGGTTCGGTTCGAAATACTGCCCGAGAAATCGCGATTATGGGCCCAGGAACTCGAGTCAGAAGGTGTACGCTGGGAATCCTTCCCCGAAGCAGAGTGAGCAGTGGTGGGATCGATTCCTGAACTTGAGATGACTCTCATGAAGTCGTTAAAAGCCCTGCGACGTAGCTCGTCCTCGGCAGCAGATCCGTTTCCCAAAGCTGCGACGTTGCCGGTGGATGTTTTTAGCACATCAACATCCATATCGTCGTCGATGTCTGCAGCATCCCAGCTCTCGTAGTCGTTGGGGTCGGGCAATTCTTGATCTGAATCTTGATGGCCATCGGCGAGGTCGTTGTTCTGCTCAACATGGTCTTCTACTGTGGGTTGGCTGTGTTGCTGTTGTGTTCGGTTACGGTCGTGATCCTCCTCTTCTAGATATTCCGCGTCGAGAAGATTAGCATCGCTAAGCTCCTGTACATTCTCGACTTCGGGTTCCAAGTGGTCAGTACTCACGAGTTCGGAAGCCTGAGTATAGGTCTGGTTGATTTGGTGGGACATAGACGTGTAAGTATTTGGCTGACCATCACTACCTTGATCTGCTTGCAAGTTGCGCGAAGGGAGTTCCCAGCTGGCTGGTTGAACCATGGCTGTTGACTACTAGTATATAGGTGTGTGTCAGGCAGTGGAGTGTCGCTGTCGCGAGGTGGCTGGTTCGAAGTGCACTCCATGGCTTGTATTTTGAGGTTGACGACGACCGAGGCGGAGACAATAGCAACAATAGCAAAGACACACAATACTAAGGAAAGTCTTGGCAGTGTTGTGTGTTGAGTTGAAAGTGAATGGACACGCGGGAAGTAGCTACCAGTCACTATCAGGTAACAGGACGGTGAGAAGGCACGGCCAGCACAGGCATTGTGACGACAAGAAGCTCCGATCATGGTGCACTCGACCACGCATTATCACACTCGTCGCCAGCCATGCAGGAGCCAGTATTGTTGTTTAAGTGCAATAAGTGAAGCTGCTTGTAAGTCAATAGTCGCTGAGGCGTTGGAGTGCCGCTGACTAATTAAGGACGGTACGTATGGACCTCCCGGTCAAAGGACTCCGTAGAGCCCGGACAAAACAAGGTACCCATGTATTATATATGTACATAAGCAGCACAGCCACAGGAGCCACACCCCGCATCTCCAGAGCTTTCTTTTTCCTGTTGCGACCGTCTCTGGTATCTTCTATCTGGCCGGTCTGCTTGTCTGCCTGAGCGCCTGACAGCCTGACAGCCTGACAGCCTAACAGCTTGAGAGCCTGAGCACCCCATTCGGCCTCAGAGTCATTAGTGCACCAACATCCAACCATGCATCCGTCCAGCCGCTCAATTAGCAGTCGGGGATATAAAGTCTAATTGCTACAAGCGTTGAGCAGCACCATCTAATATTAAAATTATTGTTGTTGTCATTGCGAAGCGCTTTGGTCACTCCGCTTGCTGTTTGCTGCTTGCTGGAACTGACGCGTTGGGACAGGGATGGGATTAGTGCCTGCATTCATCCCGTCCCTCATCGTATTCCGGCGCAAATTTCGAATCGTTTGTATTGTAGAATGCATTCAGTTGTCGTGCTGGGCCGATTCGACCAGATGACGCAGCTTGTATACAAGATAGATACTGCTGCATATGTCGCGCAAGAAGTAGATTGATGCTATCAGTCACATGCCCCAGTGGCACAGCAATTCGTTCTTCCCAGGGACCATCACGAGACGCACTTTGAGGCAGGCTGAGGTCATACTCGTAACGTCGACGCCAGATTTTAGGAACGTAGAAGCGATGCTGCCATGCATTAGCTGCCCACAAACCCCCCGCACAGACACTTTTGACGGGGAAGATGGGCGGAGACGGGGTGGAGCTTGGTCCCTCAATCCACACATTACATTAGACATCCATCCACTTGGACGGGTTCCAGCCTCTCGCTTTCCACCTCTCTACACTACTACATCATAACATCCCCGTTTCGTCCTCATACTTAACTCTCCTCTATCCCCCTTCTCATCCTTGCTCTGCAGCTCCACCGTCAACATTGGTCTGTTGCCGCCCACACGAGTCCCACCATCTCCCGTCCCTGATCTCCCGCCGCTCCACCCTCCCCTCCCACCTACCTCGCTGCAGAGAGCTCTCTCTCCCGAGGTCTCTTCTTATCAAAGATCAATTGCTCTACACAACCGAGTATATTGTATCGCCCCCGACAGCTTCATTCATCTTATACTTCTGACGAAGACGACTAACCATCATGTCTGCCCCACAGATACCCTTCAGAACGAGAGAGATGGGTGACTCTCAGCCGAGAGACGTCGCTAACCACGTCCTCTTTGAGGTCGCAACTGAGGTTGCCAATCGAGGTACGGATGTTATGAAGTGCTGCCGTTGCGGACTGGTGCTGATCTGTAATAGTGGGTGGCATCTACTCGGTCTTGAAGTCCAAGGCCCAGGTCACGACTGCTGAGTATGGCTCTGCCTATACGTTGCTAGGGCCGTGGAACCGGTCGTCGGTAAGCATATAATTGGCACGTACCTTGCAAATACTCAGCTGATCTTGTTGATGGACAGGCACAAGTCGAGGTCGAAGAGCTCGAACCGAAAGACCCCGCCCTGGTCAAGACGATCCAGTCTATGAACGAGCGAGGCATCCAGACATTATATGGTCGTTGGCTGATTGACGGTGCTCCTAGAGTGCTTTTGTTCGATACTGGCACTGGGTATAGCTATCTGGATGAATGGAAGGGCGATCTGTGGAATGTCGCTGGTATCCCATCCCCGCCGAATGACGCCGAGACCAACGAGACGATTGTGTTTGGGTACCTGATAGCTTGGTTCCTGGGAGAGGTTAGTCATGAACGAAGCCATGCAGACCTGAGACAACCATATACTGACAAAGGATAGTACGTCTACCATGAGAAGCGCAGAGCTGTTATTGCCCAGTTTCACGAATGGCTTGCTGGTGTCGCCATTCCTCTCTGCAAGAAACGTCGTATCGATGTCACCACCATCTTCACTACTCACGCCACCCTCCTCGGACGTTACCTCTGCGCCGGTTCTGTCGACTTCTACAACAATCTTCAATACTTTGACGTTGATGCGGAAGCTGGCAAACGCGGCATCTACCACAGGTACTGCATCGAGCGGGCCGCCACCCACTCTGCGGACGTCTTCACTACCGTTTCTCACATAACAGCCTACGAGAGCGAGCATCTACTGAAACGGAAGCCTGATGGCGTGCTTCCCAATGGACTGAATGTCAAGAAGTTCTCCGCCACTCACGAGTTCCAAAACTTGCACGAGCAGGCCAAGCAAAAGATTGGTGACTTCGTGCGCGGGCATTTCTACGGTCACAACGACTTTGATCCGGAAAACACCCTGTACTTCTTCACTGCTGGCCGATATGAATACCGTAATAAGGGTGTGGACATGTTCATTGAATCATTGGCACGACTGAACCACCAGATGAAGAGCGCCGGATCCAACATGACTGTGGTCGCCTTCATCATCATGCCTGCCCAGACGCAGTCTCTTACTGTAGAAGCGCTAAAGGGTCAGGCAGTCATCAAGTCACTCCGTGACACTATTAAGATCATCGAGGAGAATGTCGGCAAGCGGCTGTTTGAGCGCGCACTGCTCTGGCACGAGGGATCAGAAGTTCCAGAGGACAAGGAGCTGCTCACGTCGCAAGATAAGATCATGCTGAGGCGTCGTCTATTCGCCATGAAGCGACACACTCTGCCGCCCATTGTCACACATAACATGGTCAACGACTCCGAGGACCCCATCCTGAACCAGATCCGCCGCTGCCAGCTGTTCAATCACCCCTCCGACCGTGTCAAGATCGTCTTCCACCCCGAATTCCTCAACGCCAACAACCCGGTCCTGCCTATGGACTACGACGACTTTGTTCGGGGAACGCACATGGGTGTGTTCTCCTCCTACTACGAACCCTGGGGTTACACGCCTGCTGAATGTACGGTCATGGGCGTGCCGAGCATCACTACCAACTTGTCTGGCTTCGGCTGCTACATGGAGGAGCTGATCGAGAACGCCTCAGACTACGGCATCTACATCGTCGACCGCCGTATGAAGGGCGTTGACGACTCTGTCAACCAGCTGGCAGACTACATGTTTGAATTCACAAAGAAGTCCAAGCGCCAGCGCATCAACCAGCGCAACCGCACCGAGCGTCTGTCAGACCTGCTCGACTGGAAGCGCATGGGCATGGAGTATGTCAAGGCACGCCAGCTTGCCCTAAGACGTGCATACCCAGCCGCGTTCGAGGAGGGCGACGAGCCGGACTTCTTCTCGTCTGCTGAGCACAAGATCTCGCGGCCGCTGAGCGAGCCGGGCAGTCCACGAGACCGGAGCGGTATGATGACGCCCGGAGATTTTGCGAGCATCCAAGAGGGACGGGAGGGCTTGAGCACGGAGGACTACATTGCGTGGAAGTTGCCGTAAGTCGACCTCGAACAACCTGAGTGTAGATAAGAAATGCTGACGGTTGTACAGGGAGGAAGAAGACCCAGAGGAATACCCATTCCCGCTGACCCTTAAGCAAAAGAAGGTCGCTGCCGATGCCGCCGCAACAGTCCCAACGACAAACGGGGCTTCCAAGTCATAACGCTAGATACATGGCCAAGTAGGATAGAGCTACAACAGAGGATACAGTACGTTGGGGGGTCTATTAATTCTGCTCACCATCTGATACATACATATATGTTGTTGTTGATGCATTTGCGCTCCTTTTTTTTCTGGTCTGCCTCCTCCCCTGCTGAAGGCGGGAGGGGGTGTGTTGGGGGGAGAAGGTCATCGGACGGGAACCTTGTGGCATAGCCTGCGCTTCTTCTTCTTCATGTTCTTCTATCGTTGAAAGATCTTTTCTTTTGTAACAATCATATACTATTCGATCTTTTATTTACCACCTCCACATGGTTCAATCCACGGGGCTTAAACGTGTGTGTGTCGCCGTAGTAGTGTGGACGTCCCAAGCGTCTTTTCGTCTGTGTTGGTGTGGGTGCGTATGTGTGTGTGTGTGGGCAGAGTGAATGGTGAATTTGTTCATGGGAATGAATGGGTGTCACGTATACGCCGTCCGTCATGTCCATCCATCTGTCTACCCGTCCGTCGTCCTCATGCCTCATTCCATATATGCCGGGTACGTAGGTAGACATGTAGACAATATACCAGCTACGTCTACGTCTATATGTATACTCCCTCCCACCCATTCCTCCTTGTTCTCTTCCCTTGTTTCCCCTTCATTCCACCCTCGCACCCGGCGCGCATCGTTCAGATCAGATCCAATAATGCCTAGTCTGGTCTGGTCTGGTCTAGTCTGGTCTAGTCTGGCGGTGTGGGGCTTGTGTGCTTGTGCTACATAGGAAAGCTGGGATGTGTGTGGGCAGGTTTGCGGGTGTGTTTGTGGGTGGATTCGGAATGGAGGGATGGCTTGGAAGATAGGAGAAGATGGGGTTGGTGTTGGTGTTTGGTTTTGGGTGAGGGGTGGTTTGGGGGTGGTGGTGGTGATGGACATTGGGGGGTGGTGATGGTGATGAGCATCATTGTATGTGTCTATGAGCGAGTGAGTGAATTCTCACATGTGGGTGTGGAAGAGGCACGTAGAGACACCATGTGCACGGGAGGAGGCACACATAGGCACCATGTGCACGGGAGGAGGCACACATAAGCACCATGTGCACGGGAGGAGGCACACATATAGGCAGCATGTGCATGTAACAGACATGTACCCACAGTGTCGACACGAGAGACAGATATCCCGTAGTTTTGAGATGAGTGGCATATCGACATGGTAGTGGTAGTGATGGTGGTGGTGGTGGTATAGATATATATACTATGTTATATAGACGTAGGTGCTGGGTACGTATACCTAGTAGCCGGGTACGTATACCTAGTCGAATGGCCAGGTAAGTAGTAGGTGCCGTGTGACCTGTGACCTGTGACGTATACCCAACACACACATAACAAACCTACCGGGTATGTTAGTTAGTAGGTCAGACATCGCTACCACACGGCAAACTTGTATCCGTATCTATTTGTATGTATATATAAGGGCCTATAATCATGTCTGGGAAATATTCTTCTACTTGCCTACAACCACATGGCGCATTACAGATAGGGACAATGGTATACATGGGTTGGTTCAAAAGGTTGATGCTGAGACGGCATGTTTGTTTGTTTGTTTGGTTGGTTGGTATAGTAGCTATGATGGGTGGTGCAGCACTGGGCTATCAAAAGACAAAGCGAGGACGATGGTGTTGGGTTGCTAGGGGGTGGTGATGATGTGTGTTAAAGATGGAGAGTAATGAGTATTATTAGTGGATGTGTTAGGGGGTGATAATGACAACGATCATGATTGAAATAATAACAATGATGATCCGCACCACCACGACTCCCGTTTCACAACCACATGTGCCTCTCCCGTCATACTACCGACAGACCAGCAGAGCTACACAGCGCAGCTTATCTCAGCCCGAGTCGTGATGATTGATCAATCAAGATTCAGTCTTGTGTTTTATAGTGGTGCTTGTGCTGTATTGACTGCCGGGTGTGCTTGTGGAGAAGTGTCTGTTACAAGAGCGGTATATGCTATGTTCACTGGTCTGTTTGTCCTTGTCTCCCTTTCACGAAGGAAGCTCTAGTTTGCCACACTCAAAGCGCATCTCGGAGGTTGAACGAAGCAAGCCTCCTAGGCTTGTATTGTATTATCTACGGAATGATTCCTTCAGGGGTTCGATTGTGAGAATTTTCAGTGTCACTGAAAGGTATACTGTGAGCAAACCTCTTCCCTCCTCAGACTCGATCCTCACCTGAGACGTCTGGATTCCTCCATATATGACATCACAGCACACGTCTGAACAGCCACCAGGATTGAGAATGCCCTGAATCTTTCAATATCAAGGCTATGCATACTCCCATCCCATTCAGAACGCAGATCCCCCTCCACAACATCGTTCGAGGTCACGCTAAGTTTCTCACATACATCGCGTCTAATAATATCAGGAGACAGGATTGGATATATCCCTCTAGTGAGTCGCCTTTATACCTGGAAGGACCGAGGAGTTCCAGTCGCCTTCTCTGCTGCTCTGTGGTCTTGTCGGCGAGGAAGACTGTGCTGCGCTGACAGCATGTCACTCACTCATGATGTTGCAGTATGCTGTTTGCATTGACTTCACTTTGAACGACGCTCTGATTTGTGGCTACGCAGCTTCAGTCACGCTTCATGGGAAGACCTAGTATATGCCTTATGACTTACTCCTTAGCTGGTGGTAGTCCTCTTAATTCGAGCCGACTAAGCATATTGTTGTCCTTTGAGAACGCTCGCTCCTCTTCGCACAATGAGTCTACACGTCGGTTGCTATAGACAATGTCTGTGTCTTCCTGCTCGGGGATCTGTATGTCGCTCTCACCTGACTCCTGACTCACTAACCGCCCATCGATCTCAACTCAAACTCGTCGCTTCGAGGCCAGGTACGACTGACGCAGTAAAGATGGCTTGAAGATGGCGTCATAGAGAGTTAGCTCCAGTGCGTATATAAGCACAGCGCGGAGAACGTATTGGGATTGATAAGTTGCGCCACCCAGGCTGCAGTGCGACCGTACACATGATCACAAGCAAGATTTGACGCTCATTGAGCCGGATGAATCAATTCTCCATGAGTCTGCGGGCAAGTTCCTGAACTGAAAAGACTGCTTGGGTATTTTCCATGGTACAATATTGCTCCATCCTTTTGTACGCCTAGTAATGCTCGATAGTCTGAAGAACACCGTGCTCCGTCGCCTCACGCCAGCTTAGTTCCATTTCTTTGCTTCCATACCATCTGGTGGGCTCGTCTCAACCTTGCCCTTCGATACCTCTGCCCAGTTCGTACTTAGCGCCGTTCCGTTGCTCTCTTGGTAGCTCTTCATCATCGCTTTGCGTGTGTCAGGGTCTGCATCGGCGAACAACTTCTTGAAGAAGAAGTTGACGTCGTCACCGCCATCCTCAAGATCTAGGTCATCGTATTCCTCCTTATTCTGACCCTTCTCGCCCTCCTTGGGCTCTTTCCTTGTCGCTTCTTTCACGACCTTGTCCCAGTCTTTCGGCCCTTTGCGTGAGGAGGTTGGATATGCGGGTGCGGAAGGTCTACCTGTGAGGACTTCCTGTGGTATCCTGGGCGCGGGGGTCGGCGCTGTACTACCATCGTCTACGCCTTCGAGGCGCTTCCAGTACCCCGGGCTGACCTTCTTGAGGACGACGAAGATCTTATTGGGTGTGACTGAGTAGCTTGACTGTGAGGGATCAATGGCCGAGAATAGTGGATCGACGTTGTATTCATATGTAGAGGAGCTGTCAGCCAATGGGAAGTTGATGGACACAGATCGCTCTTGGATGTCTACAACGGCTTGGTCTTTGGGCACCCCTCGAGCGTTCAGCAGTTCAATAGTCATGTTTTCTTGGTTCTCGAGCCAGGTCGGTTTGATCTTCTTGACATCAGTACTGCTTATAGGCTTTGGAGCAGCTGCGGCGGGTGCTGGTGCAGTGGCAGCTTTCGGTGCCGTTTGAGGAGCTGCGGTAGCTGAGACATTGGCATCGGGAACGTCTTCCACAGTGACAGTCACAGCTTGTTCGAGTTTTTTCTTTTCCTCTTCGGTGAGGCCCTCACTGTTCTGCAGCCCCTCCTTGGCGGTCTTTATACCTTTGGTGATTTTCTGTTCCCATATTTGAAGCAGCACGACCTTCTTCTTTGCTTTGTCAGAGCTCTTCTCCATGTTCACATCGTGCATCTTCTTCACAATCTTATATACATATTCCGCATCTGCATACCTCTCTAGTCCATAGAGACATATAAACCGCTGCTGCTGAGATTCGAAAATTGCCTCGCGCCTCTGACGGGTTGTAGCCAGATTGACAGCTTTGTCTGCGTCTGCTAGAGCCTGGACACGATTCGGAGGGCTTCTTCGATGGCTTGCCTGCGAGCGAGCTATGTAGTAGTCGACAGCATTGGGCTGTTTAGCAATAGCTTTGGTGTATAGTTCGATAGCTTCATCATACTGTTTGGCTTCGAGAGCTATCTTTCCCAGTTGTGCTTCGTCCATGGCGGAGTCTTTCTGTCGGAATGAATGTGGAGGTCTAACGAATAGATACCCGATATGCTCAGCCTAAAAAGAGTGATCGTGAAAGAATGGTGCTGGAACATTCCAAGAGTTGCCTGCAACGGCACGTCAGTGCAGGTGGGGCAGTATCCGTTGTGTTAAAGCTTAAGTAACGCACGGACTTTCCATGAAACGTAAACGTAAATATATCACTGCATTCTGGAGAATCTTGATTGCTGTGGAAAGAAATTTATCTCAGCCTACTTGGAGAAGTATGGCGAGCCTACTACCACTTTGTCCAAGCAGTAGTCATAGAATGCTAACATGGCGGCATTGCAAGCACCGTAGTGCTAAATTGGGACTTGGAGCTAACTCGAAGAGGTCAAGTCAAAACTGGTCTGAACGTCCTGTTGCACTTGTTTTTATATTGCGAGATTACATCCCTGGACTCTTCAAACCATGTCCATCTCCGTACATCCCTTGAACCAGGATGAGCAGTCGGTTTGTAGCCTTGATACGAACTCATCACATCACATCTCGTAAAAAGGTTGCCACGCTCAAAAAGGCAGCAGACAAACTTGAATGTCACGTCCTTCTAAGGAGCGGGAGCTACCCAGGGATGATGTACTGCGAGGGCACTGAGGAACGCGTGAGTGAGTGGATAGCAACGGTGAAGGTGGGTTTGATGACCCTTCGGACTGGCAACTGGCCCTGACCATTTGTAAGCGATTACGATACAAGGACTACAGACTGATGGCTCGACCGCAAGACAGCGCTATGGTCGAGGATTGTTCGCAACCTAAGAATACCAGTGGTCTTGAGGAAGTTGCCTCTGTGAGTGAATTTGGTTCGCGCATGGAAAGGAATGGCCTCAGAGAGTGGTATCGCAAGGCCATGGGCTATGTTCAGGACGACGAGTAGATGGAAAGGGGCCATTGGTCGAATAGCAAACCGACCTTGCAGATGGAAAGTCATTTTTCTTGGCAGTCCTTCATGTCGAAACGCTGACAAGGCTGTGAAGAACCTGAAGACTATCCTCACTTCAAGCGGTCTAGATCAAGACGGGGATTCCATTGTCCCATTACTATGGCAGACGATAGCTGGGTCAAACACACGTTGAGGATGCGACTATCACTATTATGCAGAGGTTATAGCCCTGTTGGATCGATCCGAAAGCTTTCTTAAGCAGTTGAAGAACCTCGAGCTCTTCCGGAGTCTTAGCTATATTCGCCTTGGACTCGGCTGCAGTTGGTGAGCGAGTGAAGAATCGCACTGGAGCCTCAAGCGCCCATGAAACCAAGACAGGAGCGTAAATTTCTGGCATCTATGCACAGATGAAAGCGACATCCTCTGGCTCACGAGCATTACGTTGTGTTTGACTATGCTATCGGGACTCTGAAGAATGCAATTTGAGGACTGTACGTTTTAACCTCGAAGCACTCGTCTCACATATTTGTATTTTTAGCACATGTATCGACACGTGCTAGCGGTATTTACATTAGAGCCCTGGTATGTTTCTTTTACATGTCACTTATAACTTAGCTTTGTTATCAGCCAACTCCAATGCCCCTTCCACTTCTTTGTATTGCATTCCCTTCTGCCACCCTATCCAAGACTTCAACAACCCTTCGCCTCCTGTCCCAGGCATGAGTCCTCCACTGGTCCATCCGTTTCCCTTCACACCTTTCCCTTGGCCTACAGCAGCAGGGCGACCCTCTGGCCCTTGCTGTATGGCAAAACCGGGGGTACTTTTGAGCGTCACTGCTGGCCTATGGTCGTAGCCTCGCTCTTCTAACTCTGAGTGTGTGAAGACTGGAGTACAGCACGCGTCTGTGCCATCAAATATCCGCTCCCATTGCGCACGCGTCTTTGTCATAAATGTGCCTGTAAATAATCTCTTCAAGTACGGCCACGTCTTTTTGTCTTCCCGTGGCCCTGGCAGATCCTCCCTCTTAATCCCCAAACCCTTCAAGAACGCTGCGAAAAACTGCGGCTCTAAACAACCTCTAAATTGCTGTCAGCACCCTCAGCCCACACAAAGCCACGGACACAACTCACACCGCCATAAATTTCCCATCGAGCGTCTCATACGTATCGTAATATGGACACCCGCCATCTAAAACGTTCGTCCCCCGTTCGTCCCCCCACATCGGCGTCTTGAGATTAAACCGCGGCATACTATTCAGCACCGCACTCCCATCGACCATATTTGCCTCCACAACCTGGCCCCTCCCACCCCTCTCCCGCTCAATCAACGCCAGCAAAATCCCCATAAAGCACATCGCCCCACCGCCCGCAAAATCACCGAGCAGGTTCCCTGGCGGCAGCGGCTTCTCACCCTTGCGCCCCAGCATACTAAGCACGCCCGAGACGGCAATGTAGTTGATGTCATGACCCGCCATATCCTTGTACTTCCCGTCGCGGCGGAAGCCTGTCATGCGCGCGACAATCAGACGTGGGTTCAGCTTGCATAGCACGTCTTCGGGGCCGAGACCCAGTTTTTCGAGCACGCCGGGGCGAAAGGGGTCTATCACAACATCAACGTGTGGGATGAGGGCCTTGAGGAGTGCGGTGCCGGAGGGCGATTTGAGGTTTATGCAGATGGAAGATTTATGGCGTGTCAGTTGGTCGCCGGTCGGGGCGGGAGAACGGTCGATGCGCAGGACGGACGCGCCATAGTCGGCGAGGAGGAGGCCTGCAAAGGGGCCCGGGGCGAGGCCGGCGAATTCCTGGGATGGTGAGTAGGTAGTTCATTATCAGAAAAGTATCCTTCGGGGGTCCGCTGGGTAGTGATCGTGATTGGAGACCTACTAGGACTTTGATCCCTGCGAGGGGTGGGGGAGAAGTCATTCTGGAATATCACAGGAAAACGAATACTGAGAGAGAGGCAGAATGTTGAAGTGGCTTCTACAGCTACAGGATTTGTATATACATGTATATAAGCAGTAGCGTGTATGTTATGTTTGCGGTTGCGGTAATGCACGGGTATAAGGACGGCGAGGTGTCGGAGCTTGAGCTTGAGCTTCACTGTGGGGTCTGGGGAAACCGAGGTCTGCTTTGGGCCTACTCGGTTGAGCCTTGTTGTCTATGCGATCTCTGATTGGTAGATTAGAGACAAAAAGGGTAAGTTGCAGCCCTGATGGGGTCATTCGACATCGTGCGCGAACCTAAATCTTGGGAACAGAAACGTCCGTACAGCAAGTATCGTAATGCTCCACCACCCACTCTGATGCACTGCTATCATATGGCCAGATTGGCGACATCAGATTTATACTTTGGCTTATCATACGTCTGCATACTACTCTCTGGGTCTAATGTCTCTGAGTCACTGACGGAAAGATAGACCTGTCTGTATGCAGCATAAGTGCAGGCATGATATTGTGAAGCTCTTTTAGCCACTGGCGGGTGGGCCAGGGGAAGGAGGCCCGCTTCCTTTCCTCCCGCCAAATATCCCTTTCAATCTCGTCCATATTGGGGTCACCGTTCTCCTAGCTATGGGCTCTACAGCGACTCTCGCGAACCATGGCGTTCCCCATATGCTGAACAACACTCGTGGGATCATGAACGCCTTGACGACCGCATAAGCAGTTGCAAACTCCACTACAAGCCTGACACCTCCCTCTCCGCGTCCCCACCACGTCGACCTGTTGTCCTTATCGGCAACTTGTCCCCACGCTCCTTGCGCAGCTCTGGTGACGAGGTTCTTCTTTTTCTTCTCAATTGCTTCTTCGCTTACATCTTGCTCGTCTTCTCTTTGCTTGATCCACCTTCGCCAGCCCTTGTTCTGTCGCTGTTGCTCGCCCTCCTCACGTATTGCTTCCTGCTCCACGTATTCGCCTGCCTCTCTTTTCTCTTCCTCGCTAATCCAACCACGTTTGCGCATCCACTTGCCAAACCTCAGTGTTCCTTCCTTAACCCAGTAACCTTCCGCAAAACCCGGTGGTAACCAATCATAGTAGTGAAATGCGCCTACGAGTCCGAATAAAGGTATGATAGCTGTTAGTTCGTGTAATATAAGGAAGGCAGAGATATGTGAGAGCGGCGCTGTGCGAAGAGCATGAGCGCGAAACCGCGTAAATTTGGGGACTGGACGCAGATAATTAGCTTCATGTGTGCGTATCATGGGTCTTCGGTGTATATACGGCGATTGATTAGACGTTCCACGCTCGATGCTTGTTGCTGTGCGGCTTTGACATTGGCTGCTGGATTACTTTGTGTGTTGCCCGGCGTCAATGGCTGCTTTCCTGTATAACATCGCCTTTGCGACCGCAAAGATGACTGATAGGGAGTCCTGAAAAGATATCGTATCGTCGTCGGCGCGTGTGGCGGCGTACGGAGTGGCATCATCATAGGTATGCTGGAGAGACAGAAGGTCGCATGAGCTGGGGTTGAAGCTAGAATATGTAGCGTAGCGTCGTACAGTACAAGAAAGAGGTTGTGGAAGCGGATACTGTGTTGCATGCACCGTTCGATCTAACAACGCGCAAGTATCACAAGGATCCGGAAGATACTCTCACATATCTTTTAGGATATCGCAATGCGAGTCAACAACAATCTCAATTGGCGTGAGGTGTTGATCATAATACTGTACTTTCGAGGACTGGGCTGGTGAGAGGAAATAGCATGGGGACTGTATTGTACGTAGGTGTGCCCAGAGATGCCGATGGTCCCTCGCTTTTTAGGTGGTTCGTGCCGTGCGTCATCGTCAGCTCCAGGGCTTGCTCCGCCTCCACCAGCTCCACGTGGGGTCTTCTCCATGTTCATGTTCCTATTCACTCCTCTTTCACGACGTTCCACCACCTGCAACACGCATCTTCCCCTACATCCACCTTATCTCATCAGAGATCCGCATTCCGATCTACCTGTAACCTCGCTGCGCTGTCTCAATCGTTCACATAGTCACTGCCTTGGCCTCACGCGTACCACGTTGCGGTCGCTTCCGATTAGCTAGCCGTAACTACGAACTCGTAGCCCTTTGGTCGCATCGCCTTGATATTCACACCCTCGAGCCTCATAAGATTTCAACGCGGTATACGTTCACACTGACGGCAGTACGGGCACATTAGTCCGAAGCGTTATCCCGGTCATGACTGTCGTTTGCCTATCGCCTCAGTAAGAGGCCTCAAAAGATTCGAGCTTCCGCGTGCACCTCTCAGTCCTTGCAGAGCTAAGTCCTCAGGCCGTACCAAGACTCTTTCGCAGCATCTACACCCCAATGGCTCCATCTAATCCGTTTTCGTCGTACTTCCGCTCTCATTCCAAACGGAATACCTCGAACCATTCGTCTCCAGATGGGGGTCCGTACACAAACAACCTACCATCATTGAGTAATTTCCGCCCGGAACTTTCTCAGCCGTCACGAAATAATAGCGATGGAAAGAGCCCCCAAACTGAGTTTCCAACAGTTAAAAGGCCACCACTATTACCTCCCATACCTCGAATTGCACCCACACATGCTGAACCAAATAACACTACACCCGAAAGCATCCCTCCCACTCCTCCACCAAAGAGCCCAGGTCGGGACTGGGGAACCAAATTGGCGAACAAAGTCGAGCACTGGAAAGACGGTGCAAGGGAGAACACCGCCCCGTTCCCAGGTGCTGGTATGCATGCCAATTCAATAAAGCCTACTCAAGATGTTCAGGGCTTTTCAACGTCGACGCACGAGACGGTAGGACTGGATCCATCCGGTCTGGCTGCGCATGGATCTCAAGCATACCTCATGAACGAGTTCTCATCCAACTCGCTATATCCCCCATCCTCCGTGTCACCAATCTCACTTTCAGGAGAACATACCTCGACGAGATCTCCCAGTACTGAGGGCTCACATGCACCAAAGTCAGCACGGGGCAGGTTGAACCTATTGAATCCCATGGGGCTTTTTATGCGACGGAGATCTCATCAAACGGTAGAAACGTCTAATAATGATACTGCATCACGTAGTCCATTTGTTCCTGCTATGACCCTACCTGAGGACTATGACCCCCGAATTCGAGGTAACAAGGTCCACGACTTCAGTGCTCCGAGGAAACGAGCAACACCCCCGGTGGATAATTCTTTTTCTTTCGGAGGTCATACACGTAACGACACCCCGGAATGTCAACGAGACTCTGCTGATTCGAGTCCATCAAAACTCGATCACACTCCGATATTTAAGGAGAACTTCGATGATGACTTTGGACCACAGGAAATGGATCGTGCTTTACGAGCGGAGCAATTGGCTAATCAAAGCTTCCTGAAAAGGGCTTCTCTACAGCCGCCGTCTCCGCCAGACAAGGTGCCTCCTACGATACCGAGCGAGACTGCTCCCTCGATAGCTAGTCGTCGATCGGTCTGCCCCCCATCAAATCTGAAATTGGACACTAATAAGGACTTACCTCCTCTTTCTCCCGTACGTGAGACGGATGATGTCAGCGAGGATCCGCCAAAACAAGGTTCATCTCCGAAATCCCCGAAATCACCGCCCATCACGAGATCACGTGCTGCATCCGGGGCGGACCCATACTTTCAAACTGCTGGTATACCTCAGCATACGACAAGTAAGGCTTCTAGATTTAGCTTCCAGATACTAGGCAATGATTCAGCGGCGCAAGAGAAGCTGCTTGAAGAAAGGCATAAGGAGAAAGCAGCTGCGAAGGCACTCGCTGAGCGCCCTTCTCAACCGGATGAGTTCGCCGAAGACGATTACGACGAAGACGCGATGTATGAAGAAATGATGAATGAAGATGGTTTCGACGAGGAAATTCCAGGAATGCAAGATGATGATGAATTAGGTTATGGTGGGTTTTCCGGGTACGGGGGCCTGGCGAATGCCGACTTGAGCACGTTTGGCACACAGCAACCTATAGTGTCAATGCCAGCTGCTATGAATAACGGTCAAGGTTTTCCCTATCACAGCGAGAGCAAACTATCAAAAGACGCCGGCGTAATTCTAGATCTCCAAATTCCAGCTCTGGGAGAAACCGAAACCATCAACGACACTAAATCTATTGATTCTGACACTTGTGTAGATCTTCCAATCAACGAAGGCATACATGAAGCTATTGGAACTTCTCGAGGCGACTTTCGGATGTCCTTCTCTAGCCACGGGCTTGAAAAGTTGCAAAACAAAGTGCAACGCGAAAGTGATGATCTTTACTTCGATGATGGTATGATTGATGACCCTGTTGATCAAGACGGCGAAGGCTTCGATGAGTCTGTCTTCGACGATCCGACGAATCCGTTGTACGAACGTCCTGGACGAAAGTACAAGCCCTCGAATGGGCCAGAGCCATCATTGGACAATGATCTGGGAGAAGAAATGCCAACACTCGCGCCGAAGTCTAGTGTTCGAAGGGACTTTAAAGTAGATGGGTACAAGGACATCCCTATCACCGATCCTAGTGCCGATCTTGATAATCTCAATGCATACCATGAAGCTCTTGCCGAAGCTGCGAATCAAGCAGCAGCGAGTGGCCGTTTCAATCGACACAGCATCCTCGAATTGACTCATGAGGCACACTCTTTGTCTCCCTCACATTCTCAATCTGATGGGACAAGCTCGTCGCGTCCCAGCCTCATACCTGATGATGGCCGCTTTAGTACGTCTACGGTCGCACCATTTTCCCCGACAGCTATGGGTAGCGGCGTCGGCTTTCCGGTCGAAGATGACTATGGTTACGATGATTTCGATGGTGGCCTAGAAGACGATCCCATGATTGCAGAGGCCAATGCAGAAGCCCTCGCGTGCAACTTCGAAGAAGACTACGGTCAGGAATTCGGATTCTATGCATCTTCATCTGGACAAGGCGATGCTGTCTTCTCCAACGGCGGTTACTTTGGACCACGCGATCAGATGATAGGACGTAGCACCAGTGGAAGGAACGCGGTCCAGGAACCGAATCTCACGCCTATTACAGAGCGCAGCGAGTACAGCACGCGGAATTCTTTCATTAGTATCACCAATCAGTACCCATGGCATGGACAGGGTCCTCAAGCTCTTACCAGTCCTGGGCTGGCCCAGCTTGCGCGCATGAGCCCAATTGCGTTTCCCGAGGACGATTCGGACATCAGCCTAGAGCAGCTTCGTAAGCTAAGGAGAGGCGCATTCGGTGACAGTTCGATGAGTCTGAAGAGCCCTGGCAGCTCCCCACGGAATTCGCTGCCTAGCGATGCTAATGTCCCCAAGCACGGCAGCTCAGGCCTTGTTAGTGGGATGAACTTCGTCCAATGGGACTTGGAAAGCTTAAGTGTCCAAGGCACCAGCGACAGTGCATCGCAATTTGGTCCAGATTCATCTCATCTTGACGATCCAACACTGGAAGAAGACCCCGAAGCGCTTGATGCCGTGAACTTCCCCAACGGCTCTGACTCTGATTTTGAGCCCGATGACGACAATCACAATTCATTTCATGGCTCGTACCTCGACGACATCGACGCCGAGGATAATGAGTCGCCCACAATCAGAGACTTCCATCCGGACATCCACACCACACCACTATCATCCCAATCCGCAGCGCCTCTCAGCCCGCAGCTCAGCATACCTAGCGCTTCAACTCCATGCACTCTGGATCTCTCCCCTCCAACCTCGCCTACCGCGCCACTTCCCTCGCTCCTGTCGCCTCTCGCGCCCATGTCACCATTCGCCATCGCCCCGCCCTGGGCACATTGCACGCCGCAGCAGCAGGGGTCCGTCGCGTCATCTACGGTCACGATGAGTCCGAGCGGCCCGCCGCCGAATGCATCCTGGAAGACGCATAGCCGGAAGAGTAGCGCGGCCGATAGCGTGACGTATGTGCGTGAGCGTGACGAGCAAGGCGAGCAGAGGTGGGTGATTGAGAGGAGGCGGACAGCGAGTACGGGCGAGATGGAACTGGTAGGGAGGGAGATTGTCGAGGGAGGGAGAATTTGAGGAGAAGAAGCATATTGATTAGTAGTGGATAAAGAGGAGGTAAAAAAAGAATTTGGGACAAAGGCAATATTTTTTTCAGGTACATATTTGCACTGAAATGCTTCAAAGGTTCGTGAAGCTATAAAAGGACATCACAACAACGGGGAGGACATTAGTTTTGCATATTAGCACTGGCGCATACATCATTCACGGCGCCTAAGCACGACACAGGACAGGCTTAAGAGTGAGAGGCGAGGCCGTCGACATCTACATGTTCATATCGCATCGCATACATTAGCATGCCCACCACCACAGTCAATAACTTCTAATAACAAAACAACGCAGACCACGAAATTTTCGCGTTCTGAATTTTTTCTGTTTCCAAACTCCAAGCATCTGAGTATCGTCTGAACCGAATGAACCCGTCCCAGTACATCCGTCCTAGCGTAACCGTCCTAGCGTGTGTGAAACTCCGGGTTATGCAAAAAAACAAAGAGCGTATATGACCTGGCTAATGCCCGGCGATCGTGTATGTCGTATCGTGAGCTAGCTAGGCGCGACTGCTTCCCGGCCTGCTCTTGTTCATCGCCTTACGACAGTCGTCGCAGTACCATTTTGCTGCTACTTTGTTAGCTGAATGCCCGGTACGTCATACTCTATACAATCAAGGGAGGAAGTTTTTAAAAAAAAAAAAAAAAAAAAACTCGCTTTTGTCCGGCGGCGCCTTCTTGATGCCGACACATTCCCAATGAAACCACTGGCGCGGGCAATCATCGTTATCACATCCAATCATCTGCCCATGGCTCACGCCGTTGCAGAAACAATATCGCTCCTCGCCCGCTTCATCGTCGACGTCTATATCATCTGATAAGTCGCCCGGCTCGCTGCTGTGGGGTGCGTCGTCCTCGGGCTCCGACCCTTCGTCTGGTTGGAGTAGTGGTGGTGGCGGTTTCGTCGGGCTTGGAGGAGCAGCAGTAGCAGGGGGTGCTGGAACAGTGGCGGATACAACCGAGCCGCGTTTCTTATGCGACACTTTGGATCCGGCGGAGGGAGCGTTGGATTCGGAGGAGGCGTGCGAGCCGCCGTTGGACTTCTCTTTGTTGCGAGTACTACGCGAGCGGGCCATGGGAGCAGAGTCAGACGTGTCAGCGGGAGGGGAGGAAGGTGGGAGGATGGGCGTTTTCTGAACTGCCATTGTCGGTGTGGTTTCGTCTTTCTTTGACGGGGCGGCTTCGCTTTTGGGCAGTGCTGCTGTGATGGTTTTGCGCAAATCACGCCCGCCGGCGCTGTCTTTGCCGCGACTAGAGTCGATTGAGGGGGAGCGTCGTTCGCGGATTTGCTCGACGACTGAGGCATGTGAGGTTGGCGTGGAACCTCTGCGTCCTCTTGTAGATTGTGGACGTTCGGAACCGAAGTCTTTAAAGGTGGTCAGGGCTGGAGATTGCATGGGAGATGCTGCGACACCAGGAGCTCTACAAGCCATGTTAGCATAACGTGTGACAGCCTTCGTCTCATATGTATATACCTTTTCTTGACGGGCGCAGAAGATGTTGGTGGTGCCCTGGCACGCTTTTTAGGTCCTTCTGCAGGAGTTTCTCGAGGACTGCCGCCAGTTTTGGCACTGGCTGTGGACTTTATGGCCGTGCTCATAGAGCGTTGCATGACCTCACCGCCCGCAGGCGCTTTTTCTGTCTTCCGTTTCTTGGGAGCTGCCACACTCGTGATACCAAGGCCGTTTACTTTATTCTCATCTGCCGGTTTTCGCGCCTTGCCAGTATTGACTTTCTTCGGTGGAGGCCTGTCATCAAAATCAGAGTCGACGTGATGATTGCGAGCTCTTTTAGACAGCATGGCCTCGCGTCTTGCCTCGCTTCTCGATGCGATCTCACTTTCCTGCATCGCTGTTGCGGCAGCAGCCATGACGTTTGTCGCGGCTACGTCTCTCCTTGTGCGCTCCGTCGCGGCCGCCTTGGTTTTTTCCACCTTGTCAATATAGGCCCAGTGTGTTGTACTGCCAAAGCGAGCTTCGTCGGAGATCTCCTCACCAAGGTGTACGTAGGAGCTATTCATGCGAACGAGACCTTTGCTCAAGGTTTGATTTGCAGAGGAGAGAACGTGTATCTTTTCGTCCAGGGTGGGGATCATTTGACCTATTAGTGAGCGCATTTGGAAGAAGATCTGCCGGCGCTTGAGGCCTGCCTGCTCCTCTGGTGGGAGACTCTCAAAATTTGCTGGATATAGCTCGAGCTGAAGTTGTTGGTGATGGGCGATCATATCCTGCTGCATGGATCCCGTAGCACTGGGGGCAGCACTCATAGGAACGTTTCCATCAACGGATTGCGGCTTAGTCTTGTAGCTTTGCGATCGGTTCGGTACCGGCATATGTGCGATCTCTTCAAAAATCTTTTGTACATGTTTCTCTGGTTCGTGAGACTTTGCTTCCACCTCTTTCAGCATCGAGAAGTGCTTGATCAACTCCTTCGGCAAAGCCGCGACTGAGTCTGTGAAGTGAGTGATTGCTGGGCAGAACCCGGGAGCAGTATTAGCGGGAGGCGTATCGGCATTTCCCAAGGATCCTCGAGGACCAAAGGGTCGCGCATAGTAGTTTGAAGGTCTTGTTGTGCTCGTGCGCACTTGACGAGTGGAGGTTCGCCGGTTGCTCGAGGCTGGAGGAGCCATCGCGAGCAGGGCGGGCGCGAGGTGAAGCTCGCGTCGTATCTGACCTGAAAGCTTTGATTCGGAGCTCTGTCGAGAAGATCTAAGCAGGACAAATGAACATGGAATAACTACATGTCAAGTGGTAGCGGAGTAGAAGAGGTCGGGAGAGTTATGAGGCTGTGGGGAAGACGCGAGCGGGTGTTACTGTTAAAGCCCCCAGTGAATTGGTGCAATGACCGCACTCAAAGCGCTCCCGTTAAAGCACTTGGGCCGAGCTACTGAGCCAAGACCAAACAGTTTATTGCGCGTAAGTCTCTTTGCCTGATGCCTTGTTGCCTTGTTGCCTCATATGATCACGCCTGCTCTCATTGGTCTAAGCATTTCACAATGTCTATACGTAGTAGATTCTGTATGTCGTTGACTAATTACCGCATATGGTTCTGCTTACCCCTAGGTCAAACTCCTTGGTGAAACTCGCAGATCTACAGTGTTGTTGGTATACCATTCATGACGTTCATGTAGCTCAATCAGTAAAATTTATGCTCTAGAACATGACTTCCTGTCCAGAAACTAATTACATGAAGTCAATTCGTACTCTATCGACACTGGGTCTGGAATATATATAGTACAATGCCCGCAAGGCTGCTTAGTTTCATACAGTCGCCTCTTCCTCTGGAATCATACCAATAGGCTTTAAAATTCTCTCTCGCACCATTCTGTTAGCCACCTCACCCCCTCTCTCTAATGCTAGGGCGCCAATGATGGCGTAAATTGTTCCGTTGATTACCGTATGCTCGCCTGATAGTGATAGATTGTCCGTCTAGAAGCGCCTGTGTTAGCTGCAGTCAAGTGTTGTTGAGAGGTAGTTCTTACACGCCGTGGTTTCCACCGCATCGCGGACCGCATTCCAGCTTTTATTCCCAGAGCATAAAGCTTTTTCGGGCTCACCAACTCCTTTCTCCGCTCAGCAGTCAGGAAGTCCAGACCGTCCAGCGCTGGATGCGCCGAAGGATACTGGTTTGCTCCATTCGCCAACACCGCCAGACTTGCCTGCAGGTCTACAATCCGCTTCCCTAGAAACGTGAGACGATCGTTGAAACCTCTTCGGCCATGATCGAATGATTTGTGTGTAACTGCAAGCCACTTTGTCTCTTCTGAAAGCAAATCGCAGCTGCCCGGACCCAGAAACTGGTTATACATCTTGTCGAGCCTTTTCGGTTCGGTGTTGACGACGTAGTGACTGTTCGGTGTTAAGGGATTGAGGCGTACCGGTGCGATCATAGCTTTAGGTGTTTGCTTCCATCGTGGGGCTGTCAATTCTTGTTCGTTTTCGGGAGTGTACAGGCGAGCGGGTGTGCTGGAGATACAGCGTTTGTTGGGCAGCGAGGGGCATCGTGATTGGGGTATTGCGGACGTGGAGGTGCTATGTAATAGCTGTAAAGGTCGCCTAGAGGCCATTGTGGCCGGTCTGTAAAGGTTGGCGAGCAGGATTCTGATCTATGCGATGAAGTGACGGAGAATGTCGAGCTGTTGAAAAACGACGCTAGTAACCTAAAAGGCCAGCCAGTCGCGCGGCGCGTCTTCCCCGTACAAGCGTCGTTTCCTGAATATCGTCAGCTCCAAGCCTCTTGCTGTCTCAGCATTCATGGCATCGACACCGGCTACTTTGGAACAGGCTCTAGCACAAGAGCTACCAGAGGGGCTGCGCTTCATATTTCACCACATCTCAACAACTCCCACTAGATGCGATGCCATATTTGCAGCAGCGCCTCAGACAAAGCCCGACAGAACATACTGCGAATCGCATCTTCTGAACGTGTCAATTGCACCCAAAGGCGGAGCTCAGGATGAGCGACTGATTGTCCTTGCGATTGAGATTCAGATATACACTACGAATCGTCTGACCACAATCTTCGTCTCCAAGGCTGACACCACCGGGTATCTCTCCGTCGCGAATTATCCTCGATCGAGAGTTTCTGTAGCCAGAGCTGTGTCGAAGGCCTTCATAGGATACCTTGCAACAAACAGGCAAAGACCTGGGAAGAGACTAGTCATCTCACTCTTCGCTCGTGCACAAGACCAATACCTGTTCCCTGGGAGCATTGACAATGGGCTGAAACATGTTCTGGACGACCGAGGGTTGATCAAGTGGTGGTGTCGTGTGCTTGACCCTATCTTGAAGGACTACAACCCAAAGACCAATCCGACAATCCAAGAGTTGGAAGGTGGTGCTGAAATGGACACGGACAAGTCCACAGCCCATGGATATCTGATCGTGCCGGGACTGGAACTCTATGAAACACTTCGTTACTTCCCCTCGCCAAATACCCAATGGACACATGGAGACCCTCTGCGAGAGATTTCTCAGAACCCAAACGCACCTCCGCGCTCATTGATTCCTCATTTCCCAGACGATCCAAAGGCGCGTTATCTTGATGAACTGGACATTGAGCTTCCGGACCGGAACGCTTCAACATTGAAAACTCCAACTCACTCTGACGGACAGTGGAAAAGCATCAAGACCCTCGAACAATTCTGGGAAATGATGTCCTACCGCCAGGAGTGCTCGTCCGGCCGTCTAGTAGGGTTCATTTGGGTGGTAGTCACACCGCCTGATCTATCGACCCATGGCGATGAAGCAGCTACTGTTGGAGAGAAACAGACCTCACTTTCCTCTATGGTCAACCCCTTGCCTCCTGTGAAGTCAACACATCCAAAGAATGCCCTAAGAAATACATATTCTCCAGCCCGCGCGTGTGGAGTGAGACGCCCAAAGCCGAAATCTACAGGGCGGCCAAAACTATGTGGTCCCATCAAACCGCGTCTCCCGAAGATCAAATCTGCGTCCTCAGGGTCATCCTCGAATTCACAGCCTGAATCTACACCATACTATTGGTGGCCGATCGCAGGACGCGGCGAGCTTGTCTTCGGTCCAAAAGACTATCAACGTGCACTTGATATACTTCTCAACCAAAATTTCACAGACCGCGATAAAGCAGGTCGAAGTACTCGAAAATGGACCGAGGAGGTAGGTCTATTAGGAGGACGTGACAAGGCAGCATGGGGCTTGGAAGTAGCGGGGACGCAGACTGCAGTGAATACCACCACAGAAACAGGTGACGTGACTGGTGTCAATACTCTTGATATAACGATCATGAAAAAAAAGCGCAAGGTCGATGTGTGCGAGGAGGTGAGCAATGAACCACCGACGTTGAACGCGGGATTGGTGCGCAAGAAAGCGGCGAATCAAGTGGACGTTTCGCAGAAGGCGGCATGTGACCATGATGTGAATGTGCTTGGAGGTGGACTGGTCAGGAAGAAACCAAAGACGTAAAGATTATGAGATACGCGATCATCGGGATGGGTTCCTAGGATGCATCTAATTATTCATTGCAGCGCGCCAGGGAGTATCAACGGTAAGAAAGTGCATTGGATCGGCGCATAGGCAAAATCGAATCATTGGGTATTATTAGCATGGAGCTTATTTGAGGCGCGCCGCGACGCACGTACATTGCTCGCGTTGACATAGAATGCTGCATACTTTCCGTAGGGATATCTTGTTTATTTAAATGAGCCCTGTGAAGCCTCCCTGCGCACGGACACTTGACGTATCCATCCGTCATATCCATCTACTGGTGGCCTCATTACACTCCAAATTCAAGCTCTGCCTGTTCACCTAGAAGTATCGAACATCGACGAACATGTAGTCGGGGTATGGCGGCCAGTATGCGTCTCCCGCGCATTCCTTTCTTCCGCATCTGGTACAGCACTACATATACTATCCTATTCTTGATATTGCTCGTCCTCCTCGCCGTCATTCCCGCCGATCATATCTACCAAGCCATACGCTTCGGCAGCAGGAAGAACGCTTTTGTAATTGCTGGTATTGAAGTCATTACTGCTCTGCTTGCGATCTCCGTATACGCGACACGTCTATACACCAACCGTACTGTCCTCAATTCGATACCGAAGCCATACATACCTGTAGAAGCTGGGGAAGTAGGCGAGAATGTGCGTCGCGTCATTGCGCGAAATCTGGAGCGGAGCGCTTTGATCGCATGGGATACGAGACCCAGAGATATCCGGCCCGAGATTCAAGAGAATGGTACAACTGGTAGACGACTGTCGGATAACGAGAGGAAATCGTCTAGGTGGAAGAAGAGGAGCCATGCAAGACCGGCAACTATCGTACCAATCAGTCCAGGTGACCCTCCATGGGGTCACATTTCGCACCCGGGATGGTCTCGTCCGGACTCGGAAGACCTGCCTGAGCTCCAGTACTGGATGGTCGTGACCGAGCTTCCCAACTTGATTGAAGCCAAAGCTGTATCTTTGGCGCCGCCGGATTTGTTCTTGAGAGGGCTCGGCCAGCCTGGAGAAAGCATTCCTGATGCCCGTATTGTTGCTTTACTTCAACGGCCGTCTTCCATGGGTCTTCGCGATTATCTTGGTCGATTGGCATCATTCAATCTTATAAGCCCACCCGAGGTCAGCGCCCAATTTCTTGCGCAGTATGAATACGCGCGCTTCTCTACTTTCAACCTGACTGAGAAAGAGTTTCGAAGTCTGATGGACATCTTTGCGGACTTACTGAGCGGCATGACAGATCTTGATCCGGTGCTTATCGCGCAAATTCAGGCAGAGTCAGACACCTTCAGCTCGTCTTCTGGTACATCTTTTGTCGCTTACAACCATTCTACGCACCAGTCAAGCCTTCCAGATAATAGTTCTGCTTACAGCGATGGCGCCTCCACCAATTCTGATGCTGCTAGTCCTACTACGATGAGGACGGCACCGTCGCAAAGGCGCGATGCAAGCTCAAACTATCCAGGCATATCGAGGACTGAGAGTGCCTCGACGATTTCACTCGGATCCGTCCGTATACATCCAGTCTCTGAAAGAGGCCAAGCGGAAAGTTTTACCTCTTCGACATCCTCTATACGATCGGCTCAATCAGTCATCAGGCTGACCCCCTCACCTAGCTTGGGGGACCGACCCTTTCAGTTCACATTCAACAATGGTTGACGTAGCAAATCAGCTGTGTTCTCATGGCAAGCCAAAAGTACGCCACACATCTATTCGTCTATGAATTGAATGGATCGAACGCTACTTACCAGCTGGTAAGTTGCCTTTCTCTATCAAACCCACCTCTTAGCTGACTCTGGGGCTTTACAACCTTACCCTGGAGAACCGTGTATCTGATGATATTCTCACAGTCCTCCGGCCGCACCCTCGCAAGCCAGATACACTGCCCGGCCTCTCTCGACGCCTCTACCACCGCTGGCGTCTCGACACTTGGATCATCTTCGCCCATGGTCACAGCTGGTACAGCTTTCACACCATTCTCGCTTGTAGCAGTCCCTGCATTCTCCTCCTCCACGACCGACGTCTTCCGCTCGTGCACACTCTCCCGCCCCATGCCCGCGCGCCGATAAATCATGACGTTCGCCGAAAACTTATGGCCACCAACATGGCTAATGAAGTAAATACCGACGCCACCAGGCCTCTCGTCTGTCAAATCACGATACATGCCCAGTGGACGTAGATGCCTCTCAAACTCCCTCCGCAATAGCGGCGCCGATTGTCCACAGCGTGCATCGCGTGTTTTCTGGCTACACAGCAAGATCAGGTAGTCGTGTGGACACGGACGCGACCTGAGTGGCGAGTCGA
Source organism: Pseudovirgaria hyperparasitica (assembly GCF_010093815.1). Taxonomy (NCBI): domain Eukaryota; kingdom Fungi; phylum Ascomycota; class Dothideomycetes; order Acrospermales; family Acrospermaceae; genus Pseudovirgaria; species Pseudovirgaria hyperparasitica. The sequence goes on from NW_022985563.1 coordinate 340,025, forward strand.
CTGGAAGAGCAGGTATAGAGTTGTGAGCCAGTGGCGTAGTATTCGTTGGTCCGGCATTCACGAAATGTGTTATGAGGTCGGGGACTGTGGACGGGGTGACGTTGTCGATGAGGGTGAAGGCAGGGAGAAGGAGGACGGTCGAGGGCGTTTCGTGTGTGTTGTTGGGGTAGTCGCAGTGGTCGGGGCGAGGCATATTCGAGGCGGACAGCATGAGTTTCTGCGGTCGGAGTTAGCTGCGCCTTTGCACATATACACATGTAGTGCTCTCTCTCAAGATCTAGAGCAGTCTAGAGCTGGAACACATACCCCATTCACAGCCTTGACATCCCCCTTATCCACCGCCTCCATCACACTACCCTTCTCATCCGCCACATCACGCACCCAATCGCTCTTCCCCGTGCCCACAATCAAGTGTGTACTCCACCCCTTGACATGCCCGTACAGCTTCTCCGTCTCGTCAATGCTGAACTTGGCCGGGTATTTGATCGTGCATGTCGAGCAGTCTTGCAGACACTCTGGCCCGTCGACGGCTTCGTTTGTGACTTCGAATAATTTGTCTTCCGTGGGGGCTTTTGTAAATGAGAGGGAGGCTTTGCGGTCACGCGTCTTGACGTTCCAGAAGAGGGTTTTGAGGGCAGACATTTTGTGGCTTGCTTGATAGGATGGGATGGGAATGGTAGAACAGAAGAAGTGGAGGGAGGGGCCGCGAGGATGGCGGTAGGAGGCAACAGTGTCGCGCGGAGTGTGTAGGTACGTATAATGTATAATAATAATCAAGGCACGTTATCAATGTTCGCAGCGCGCGCAATTGAATTGAATGCTGCACGCAAAATGACGTCGTCGTGCAAAGAGACAAGATCAGATAAAAAAGTAGTGGTTGGGAGTTATCAGATCTTGGCTGGGCAGGGGAGCTTCAAGGTCTTAAAATAAGTTTCGGGGGCTACCTAATGATAGCTGGTGGTAATAGTAACTAGTTCTTTTTGAATTTATGCTACCTGCGGGAGACGCTCGGAGAGGATTCGTAATTGCGACTCGTGCACGCGATATGTGCTGCTGATTGGAACCTTACCGTGCTGAATTGAATGGATCCGGATTGTAATAGCAGTTGTTGGTTAACGCCGAGAACTGCGAGCTCGAGACGCGTCGGTAGACAAGGTCGGGATTCAATCGGTCAAGAACCATAATGCTCGTCGCTTGCGCTGGACCTTTGTCGCCCCTGTACCATGCAATCGGGATTTGATTCGTCGTGGCTATGAACTTCTCTGGAATACTGTTTCTGCAAATGGCTAATATCATACACAAGCCAGGGTTTGTTTACCAGAAGGATCTGCCTACCTGTGCGCTGTTGTGTTGATGAATGACGGTCCTACGGCTTCCCATGACGGGTAGTTTTGCCGAGCGAGACTGCCGCGTTCGGAGATCGCGCTAATGTCCGAGCTGTCTTGTCCGAGCCATGAACGACACATTCACATCACCCAAGACCATCAGGTGTGATACCTGCGGGATACGACACTAACGGCTCAAATGATGTTTTATTGTTGTGATGCGGCTGGTCGACACAATGGCAGGCGACTTTGAATCACCGACCCACGATGGCTAGAGAAAGTTGGCCACATCACGTTCGAAGAAGACGGAAAGCGATATGCCGCCTCCGCGAGTAAAAGGCTTCTTTGGAGCACCGGTTGCCAGGGATCTCAAGTGGGATGAGAATCTACTGTTTGATACTTTCCAACTATCGTACACAGTCCTCAAGGATATCCTGGAGGGCCAGTCTTCCTCATCAGGACTATATACAGCAGAACCACTCAGTACACATTCAGTATCAACGACGAAATGGCGAAGTGTAGCTACAAATCCAAATATATGCCTACCTACCGGTTTAACCCAACCAACGGGTTTCTATCAGGATCATGAGACTTTATCCAACGACCCAGCTGTCCATCGTTCCGGCATCTCTCTCCCGTATATGTCGACATCCTTTGCAAGCACAATCTCCTCGAGCGAACCCGAACAGCCAGTTTCCCCATCGTGCCTCCGCCACTCGTTCAAATTCCACGAACGCATCACAGCCGCCCATCTTACGCAGACCCAAGACGTCACCTCATTCATCAGCGCCCCATCCTTCACCTCTCTTGGCGACACGACTCTCGACGCAACGCTTTTTCCCTCAACATCTTCGCTCCCGGCCTTGCAGCTCCATCCAAGTCTGACTAACACGCCTCTTTCTGCACTTCCATCAGCTGCACGCCTGGACGCCTTACAGCCACAGACACCAACCGCAACACTTCTTGTAGCCGTGCTCAGCACTACGATACGATCCATTATCATCAAGCGCAAGCCATCAAAGCGGTCGCGCCGAACTGAGCCATCAGAACCCGTTGAGCGACATCTTATCGATCTTCTTGTCGCAGATCAGTCGCGTGCAGGGTTCAAATGCACGTTCTGGTTGCCGCCATCGACGTCCTTATCGTCACCCCTGATGGAGATAGAGGCTCACATGTCACCTATTGACATTCCGCTCACAAGCATATCTTCGCTGCGTCGGGGGTGCATAGTTCTGATTCGGTGCATTGCACTGGCAAGTTATGATGGCTCTGTGTACGCACAGAGCCTGAATCCATATCTGACGAAGATGAAGACGAGTATAGATTTACTAGTCGACGCAGATGGGAGGGATCGGGTCGAGGTAATAGATCCAGTGTGGCGAAGCAGGATTGGAGAGACGAGAGAGTGGGTAAAGACATACGTGGGAGGGGCTGGTACGAAAAGGAAGGCCAGGGAGGATAGGACAAAAGACAGGGTAAAGGTTAAGATGAAGAGGTTCGAGGAGGACTTGCCACCAGACGAGAGTGTGCTCTGATTGCAAGATACCATCTTCCTCGTCAGATCGCTGAACAGCTGGCTTCTACGCCAAGTTGAGAAGGCGTCAGCATAGAGTGAGGCTACACGACCTTCACCCGTAACCCGTAACATACGGATCCACCACCTGAGCTCCACGTACTCACTGTGCCGTCAATGGCTGATGCCTGTTTGCGTGGTCAATGAGTCAACAACTGTTCTTCGACCTTTACGTATACTGTTTCTAGGCAGAGCATCGTCGATGGACAAGGTCTCGCTGAATTTTTGCCATGGCCGGGATCTCAGGTCATGACTAGATCGGCAAGCATGGAATCTCCACTGAGCTGAGAGACCGCCCCTGTCGGAGGGTGGTTTGCGTGCGCCAACTCAACAATGTGCGTCATCTATATCGATTAATCTCACTGGTCAGAAGCAGCAAGCATGGAAGAAAGAGTGACGACAAACAATTCCGTCCGCTGTCGTCAGATTCATCTTATATTGGTTTGCTTTTTGTATTATCTTCCAGGATCAGGCATTTTTGTAAACATGAATGAAGCCTCTAACGCAATAGGCATGGTCGCCAAGATTAGTCAGGTGTCAACGCGTCCGAACGGCAAATTAGCGTTCGCGGACTCTGTTGTCTACTTCCGCGTCGGTACACCGCCACGAATCTGTAAATTGTACAGTATGAAGCGTACAAAAAAGATGTATCATAGCACAGCATGTGTTGGGCAGGGAAGAGTCGGAGAGGCTGAGGCTACTATTACCAGGAGCCGCGCACGACGCTCCGAGCCCATCGTTGGCGCACACCGCTCTTCAAGAACCCGAAGGCTCCAAGGGAGGGGTTTAGGCGCCTAGCCCGGACCTGTTTCAGGCTTCTTTGCTATTTCACTTAGTGTTAATTGAGTACTGTGGGGTTTTCTTTGCAGTTCGTGATCCAGCGGGACTCTCCACCTCGCGACTTCACCTCACGTCCCTGTACCTCACGTCTCTTCACCTCACCCCTACGGATAGTTTAATATAGTAACGACCTCGTTCAGCAGAAGACACTGCAAAGAACGACCAGCTGTTCAGCAGTCAAAGACTGTGTAACCTCGCAGCCTTCTTCACAGCCCTCCTGCCTCTCGTATATCTACCTCAGCCATCTCAACTCAACCATCTTTCCTACACCTCACTCATATCTTACTCTTCAACTACCTTCCCTCTATCTATCTTTGTTAGGTCATCAAACGGCTTATCGCTACATACCAAACAGCCAATCGGCCTGGTTTGCTTCGAAAAGATACCGTTCGTGTTGACTTTACCACAGTGAGTATTTACTTCTTGAACTCTCAGCTCCCCAATCTGCCCTCCTCTGATTGCCATCTTACTTTCATGTTTCCATTTCAAGGTTGTCACATACACATAACTTTCTTCAGCTTATGATATTCTTTGCTATCACAGCTATCTGGCCAGCTCGAACAATCTTGACCAAGTTTCTAACTTCACTTTTGTTACGTGCTATCACTCACTTGAAGGTGCTAACGTGGCGCAGGAACGTGAACGACTACTTTCCAACTTCAGGTGCTCAGCGAATGCCTTAGTCTTAAGACATCAGATCTTTCTACTAGGGACAGTCAACGCACATCTCGAGAGCAAATCTAATCAGTTCTTCTAAAGCCCTCCGCTTCTCATTTGGGAAGATAAGTTAAGACACCAAATCAATCATGGCTGATCGTGGTCGTGGTCGTGGTGGCGGCAGAGGTAGAGGCGGATCTGATGGTCCGCCGCGGGGTGGTTTCCAAGACCGGGGAGGGCACCGGGGAGATAGGGGAGGTGATCGGGGAGGAGGAAGAGGTGATCGGGGAGGAGGAAGAGGTGATCGGGGAGGAGGAAGAGGTGATCGTGGAGCGTTTCGAGGAAGAGGCGGGGATAGAGGCGGCTATGGTGGTGGTGGCCGTGGAGGAGGAGCAGGTGGTGGTGGTGGATCGTTGATCTTCCAGTAAGTCGACATAGGTCGAATGTGTATCCAGTGCTAATAAGTCTTGTAGGCAGGGTTCTATTACAGCTCCTGATGCTGGCGTCGATGCTCACGAGAACAACATCGTGGCTGGAGAACTGTCGACTTCACTGTCGAAAATGACGATTGGCGAGGATGCCATATCTTTGCCGTTCCGGCCCGGCTGGGGTGATCGAGGGAGAAGTATTGTTGTTCGGACTAACTATTTCCAAGTAAAGCCGTCCAAGGATGTGGTTCACTACGCTTACACTGTCGGGTCTACCCCCGAGGAGACTAGCAAACGTAAACGGCGCCGCGTCATCGAACTTGTACTTCAGAAGCCGTATTTCCAAGGAGTGACATGGGCCAGTGATTATGCCAATTGGATAATCACTTCGAAGAAGTTGACACTGCCGAACGACAGAGATGCGTTTCCACTCGTCTATCACGACATTGACGAGGACGCATTTAGTGCTCCTACTGCTGGAGAGGCACCAGCCATTACGGCAGCTCGTAATCGCCGGACTCGTCAGATAACCCTGCAACTACTAACGACACTGAGCGTCAACGACATCATGGGATATCTGAATGCGAGTACGGCTAGCACGTTCTACGCGAACAAACCAGAGGCTATTCAGGCGATCAACATCATCTTGAATCAGCATGCGATTTCATCGCAAGGGGTTGTCGTTGTTGGTGGAAACAAGTACTTCCCAACCCAGGGTCCGCTCCTTGAACAAATGACCTTGAGCGGAGGACTAGTGGCCATCCGCGGCTACTTCTCTTCGCTTCGGACCTCAAATATGAGACTATTGTTGAATGTAAATGTAGCTGCGGCTGCATTCTTCCAACCTGGCCCGCTAATCGACCTCATGACAGCGTTTAGACAGCACAGTTTCCGCGGTCAGGCGAGCCCTCAGCTCTACTCTGCAATGACGGACTTCATACAAGGCCTGAGAGTGACTACGTCGTACCTCAAAAAAATCGACAGGAGCGGGAAACAAGTCCTCGACAGCAATCGCAAGCCGATTCCTATCAACAAAATCAGGACTATCGCAAAACGCCCGTTCGTGTACGGGCCCGGGCCCAGGCTCGCACAGTCCTGTATGGATGCCAAGTTCGACTGGACGGATGTGAACGGAACTACCACCAACATCTCTATAGAGCAATACTTCTTACGTATGCATAACATTACACTAAGGGTCCCACAAGCACCAGCAATCAATTGCGGAACTGTCGATCGTCCAAACCTCATACCATCAGAGCTATTGACGGTCTTGCCGGGGCAGCCTATTGGGGGTCTCCTGGAGCCAAGTCAGACTGCAGAAATTCTGAGGTTTGCGGCAAGAAAGCCTGGTGAGAATGCCACTTCGATCACAACTCGAGGACTCCAGGTCTTGGGTTTGAACAACCCGACCAGCCAGCCCTCGGTCAGCAAATTTGGCCTAAGTGTTAGCACTCAGATGATCACGGTTCACGCACGCATTCATAATCCACCCAAGGTCAACTATGCTGGTAACAAGGTGGCTGAGGTTTCTGGAGCTTCGTGGAACCTCCGAGGAGTCAAGTTTTTCAAAGGGGCCACCGTCCCAAAGTGGGGTCTCCTGGTCCTCAATGACAAGAATCGGCCAATGTCAGTGCAGACAGCCTCTCTCATGGGCACGTTTTTAAAACAATTCCAACTATACGGGCTGAAGGCCAGTCCGATAGATCCGAAATGCACGCGCAGCACGAATTACGACTTCGGGGTCAACAATAGGAAACAGGGGGATGCACTCCTCAAAAACGAATTTGCCGGATTTGAAAAGGCAGGCGTAAGATTTATGTTGATCATCTTGGGATCTCAAGATGCTCACACATATTCCCGACTCAAATTCTATGGCGATGTCAAGTTTGGCATCGCCACCCAGGCAATGGTTGGTGAGAAGCTCCTCAACGAGAGGGGTCAAATTGGCTATATCGCAAATGTTATCGCCAAGATAAATCTCAAGCTGGGAGGCATCAACCAATTCGTGAAACTGGAAGAGCTAGCCCCCGTTGACTCCAAAACGATCGTGTTTGGCCTGGATGTGTCGCATCCCTCCCCGAAGAGCTCAAAGGGAGCACCCAGCGTCGCAGCCATCGTAGCATCGGTAGACTCCTTTTTTGGACAGCTACCTGGCGACATTCGAGCCCAAAGATCTCGACGAGAGATGATCGACGGTCTTGAAGAGCTTGTTGTGGATCGTTTGAGGTTCTGGTCTTCGAAGAATTCCGGCGAGCTGCCCAACAAAGTTGTCGTGTTCCGGGATGGCGTTTCTGAGGGCCAGTATAGGCAAGTCCTCGAAGTCGAAGAAGCAGCTTTCCAAAAAGCCTTCGACAAGCTTTACAAGGTCAAACCCAAAATCACCTACATTGTCGTCGGCAAAAGGCACCACACTCGGTTCTACCCAACGAAGCCCGAAGACGGCGATAGAAACGGCAACACTCTCCCAGGTACCGTCGTCGACAGAGGCATTGGAATGGAGCGGGGTTGGGACTTATTCGTCCAGCCTCATTCGGGTCTCCAAGGAACAGTTCGACCTGCACACTACATTGTTCTCAAAGACCAGATTGGCTTCAAGGCCAATCAGCTCGAGCAAGTCCTCATCAACATGGCTCATACCTTTGGTCGCGCGACGAAGGCCGTCAGCATCGCCCCAGGGGCATACAATGCTGATCTGATCGCTGAGCGGGGTCGTGCCTTTTTGCACTCGTCAATGAACGATAGCAACCAGGGAACGGACTTCAACTGGCAGACCGCGGAATGGACTCGTGGCGTGCACGATCGGCTCAAGAACACCATGTTCTACACCTAAGAATAGACACACTGCGCAGAAGCCGCTGCTGATGTATGTCGGCATTGGTGCGATGATCACCATCATCATCGTCGTTGTCAGTGGTGGCCACGTGGTGTATCTCTCGGCCTCTTCTTCAGCACAAACGCCTAAACGTCAATTCGGATTTCCTTCGCTCGTTATACCCTCGGTCAAACTTACACATGAACTCAGCCCCAAATAAAACAAAACACCGAAAAAAAGCCTTAACACTTACACATTCCCGGCCTTCACACAAGGCCTCAATTTCAAAGAATGGAGGAACAAGAGAACAGACAACATGCAAAGCCGCACATCACTCTAGATTGTTGTGTATGTGTGTGCTTGCAAGCATGCAAAGATTCATATTTGTTAACGACGCTGCGTCGTCGTTGTCATCGTCGTCCTCGTCTTGATCTATCAAATATGTTCTTTTGATTGACAGACAAACAGACGAGACAGACGAGACGAGACCGCTGCTCAGTCCACTCGCTTGCGTTACCTCCTTTTTTCGTTTTGCTATCTTCCTCTTATCTTTCTTTTTTGTTCTCCTTTCCTTTCCGTTCCTTCTCTTCTGGACCTTCTTTTATGCCGAATATTGAGTGGAAACAGAGAGATGATTTACTTGAATTTTCCTTGATGATGATGTTGGAAGTTTTGGGGCACTACAATGAGGAAATTTTGGGATTTTCGTTCGCTGGGACTTTATAGTGATTGGAATTAGGAAAACATAACAAATGAAGAAAAAAATTCGTGGTGGAATTGTGTGCTTTGTTGTAGGTGTGAGCGTATATGCGTTGTGACATGTATATCTATCTACCTGCTCGATCGAACAAAGCGATATCCGAGAGCACTAAAGATGTTGAACAGATCGGTCAAAGACGCGCTGAGACTCCGTCTCGCCTCACAAGTCTGATTAATTCACATGACTTGTCCACACGAATCTACAGCCGCTGGATAAAATCCCCAGATAAATCCCAACACAATCAACGCACCACCACCACGACTACCACAACAACACGTTAAGGAAATATACCTCACCTCAGCAAACACTATACCCAACGATTGTGATACTCACCCGAATGGCGCTACAAGAAGTCAACCAGGCATGAGAAGACGAACCACAAACCGTAAACCGGAACATCGATAATCTAATGTATAGTTACAGACTGGTGGTAGGTAGGTAGGTAGGTAGGTAGGTAGGTAGGTAGGTATGTAACAAAGACTAATTATATCCTATTTCATGTCCATGCGGGCCTTTCCTTCCATTCCAAAGCGCAATCCATCCATCCATCCATCCATCCATCCATCCATCCATCCATCCATCCATCCATCCATCCACACACACACATCCCTGCTTGGTTTACACAGCATACACGGCTCTCCCTTCCTCTTCTTGCCCCTCTTACATTCTCGCTTTCTCAAACAATCGCATCATGCACGCATGCTCGCTCGTCATTAGCGGGGGTGCAAACAAGACAAGAAAGAAAAAACAACCGCTCTTTCTTCATTCTATGGAAAAAAAATACCCCGGCAGATAAGATACCAACTCGACTCACTCACAACCCAAACAAAGCGTCTCAACGCGGAAAGAGGAAGGGACTTGGCTGACTGACTGATCGGGCTCAGTTTCCGCGCGTGTCAATCGATGCCTATGGACAGAACCTTAATTAGAAAACAGGACTCTATGTCTTTCTTCCTTTTCATTTGGCAAAGGGAGGGACGGTCGCGGATTCATACCTGATTGACAATGTCGCTCGCCCTCCTTAGGCTATCGACCATCTGAATACACTCCTTCCTTCGTCGGATAGTGTGATCGCTCTCCTTAAGCAGATCGTCCAGCTCCTCAGTCTTGTACATGTTCTCGAGCAACTCACGCTGCATCTCATCCTTTGTCATGGCGACTAGATTCAGCATGATTGCCTTGGGCACCATGTCGATCATTGTGCGGCGCACAATGCTATAGTACGACGCAATGAGGAGTTTGATGACTTCAACCTCCATGGCCTCCTTTTCGGACAGTGTTCCGGAGGCTCTAAGCGTCGGTGGTGGGGCTTCCATGGCAGCCATCTTCTTCTTGTTTTTGGACGCGAAGAACGAGCCGAAAAAGCCAGAACCACCGTCTGGGTCGAGCACAGGGGAGACTGCGCGTGGGGGAATCGCAGAAGCGGGCAGGGGCTTGCCGGTTTTCGGGTCGACCTGTGTGGGTTTCGTGGCGGAGTGACGCTCGTGAACGATTGCCATGGCCTTTGAGCCGTTGATGAAGTCTGGATGACCGGTGTTGATGTAAGTAGCCTCCATGGACACAAGATCGCGGACAAGCTTGTTGGTGGGTTCCATAGATTTCTTGAAGAAGGCGACGACGACGGCGTGGAATTTCTCTTTGAGTGCTGGATAGCGGCGGAACATAGGCTTGGTGAGGAGTTGACCTAGGATGCGGATGAGCTCGTCATAGACGAGTGAAACACACTTTAGGCTGGGCTCTTCGAGGCGACGGATTTGTTGCTTGACGATAACCTCAAAGGCCGACGTTCCGACGAAGAGAGCTGGGGACGGACCGGAAGAGTTGACCAGATATGTGCGGATGTCGTTATCTTTGACTTGGTCGAATGGGTCGACTGCCTTGACACCATTCGAGTATAGCTCGTGGTATACAAAGCTGATTCTGGCACCTCCGGAGAGTTCGATACTAGACAGCTCCGTGTTCTTACCTTCTAGAACAGCCCGGTACTCGTTTGAGAACTCCGTGATCATATTTAGGACGACGTTTGAGTTGTTACCGAGCAGTGAATCACCAAGTGAGGCGAGCTCGGCGGAATATTTTTGCAATGAGGAAGCAATTCGAGCCTTTATATCTGGTAATGTTTGTTTGATGTGCATCATAAGAATCTGTTGCCCGTGTTAGCCTGATCTGACTTTGAGACTTTTACGATCAACGAACCAGGTTGAGTTTGCGGGCCAGATACGGCGTTCCGCAGTACGCTGCCTTGCTCCTGTACGCCTTGTGTTGCTCGAAAAATTGCCTCTCGTGTTCCAAGGCATAAGAAATAGCCTTCTTATTTTCGATATCCCTCTGTCCTCTGTTGACCACAGGTACGTAGCCTAGTCTGAGCGGAATGATACGTCCGGCTAAAATATCCACAACGTCGGTACCTTCGTCCATGAGATCTACCTTGGTGAGGACACCGATGGTTCTTTGACCTTCTGGATCCACTTCTCTCGCCAACTTAAGGCCATCTGAGTTTGCCAGATCTGTATTGGCCGCCGTGACAGCCAATATGATAGCATTGGTCTTGCTGATCTGCTTTAGAACCATTTCTCGGATCTGGCGCTCGATATCTCTGGGCTGATCGCCAACAGGCACTTTTGTCAGACCGGGCAAATCCACCAATGTGAGAGTCAGGACGTTGGGCGAGTAGATGCGCAGGTTAATGGGAGCAGGAGAAATGCCCCCATTGCGGCCTGTCTTCGATTCAGTCTCGCGCACAATTTCATCACGAATTTTGCCAAAGTCATGGAACTTCTGGCCCGGAATATGCAGAAACTCGCCCCATTCATCAACATTGGCTTCCTTGTCATCTGCCTTAGACACAGTTTCATCGGCTTCGCCGACTGGCTCGCCATTGGTTTCGATCTTTGGTATAGCAGGTGGTCGGTTTATGAGTTGAAGGATGAGTGGGCGTCTTGTGACAATGCCTGTTCCTCTTGGAAGACTGAGGGTATTACAGTATCAGCGAGGCGAGGGTGCCCATGGGGGACTAAGTGCTCACAAGTCTCTTCCAACGATATTTTCCAGTACTGAACTCTTTCCGCTCGATTGTGACCCTACGACAGCGATTTGCGGTAAATCTATGGGATTTTGAACCTATAGGGGTCATATCAGCAGGGTGTTTACAACTTCTCACGAAGGTTGAGAAGGGTCAAGGGCACACGCATACCCCTACGGTGGTAAAAACATCCTGAAGCTTGTTGACGAGTGTGATGAGGCCGGGGTCGTTGACGTTAATGCTATAAACACAGTTTCGTCAGCTTCTCTGTGGTCCCATATCAGTCGCAGCCCACTTACGCAGTTGAGCTTATAGACGCCATCGCTGGCGGTGAAGTGAAGCGCTACTAGAGATAGATATTGATGCTACGTGGCGAAGTTGTAAGTGGTATATGTATAGAAGTAACGCGGTTTGCGGTTTGCGCGAGAATGCTGCAGTGGTCCAGAATGCAAAGAGCTGTCGTGGTATCAAATGATCTACCTCTGCTTCAACCACAACCACCATGTGGCTAGGGCGCGCACGGCCACTCTGCATTAGCTGTGGCGGCCAACACAGCGGAATACTCCCCAGGCAGCAGCAAATCTCTCAACTCTTACGTACCCAATTAGGCAGCAGTATTATTCACTATTTGGGCAAGGTCCATGCTAACGCCTTGTATCAGAATCTTAAGAAGTCTATTGTTTGAGACTACGTCCAAAACGCTTCTCAGGGGACCATGCACTAGTCAAGCTACAGAACACAAATTCACGAGAATCAACATCTTGACTTATTCGTCTGTCACAGATGCAAACTTGTCCATCATCTTTTGTTGCAGCGCTTCGTACTAGGTGAAAAGTTAGCGAAGTTCGCACGTCGTTGCTGAAAGAATGAACTCACCTTCTTCGTAATCTTTTCCTCGCCCTCTGAAGGCACTTCGAACTTCATACGACGTAGATCAGCTTGTATCTCAGATGTTGCCTCTCGAATCTTTGCCCAGCTCTGGCCTTGGGAAACTGCTTTTTGTGCCTCGTCATGGAATCCCATCATGCACTTCATCATCCACTCTGTTTTCCAGAGCGGACAGAATTGGTCGTAGTCACTATAGCCGTTTTGCTGCAGGAAGTCCTCTTTGATCAAAGTCGCGATATCCAGAGTAATCTTGTCTCCATCACCAAGAGCAGATTTACCGACCAGTTGAACGACTTGGTCCAAGTCCTCAGATGTCGTGAGAAGCTCCTTGACCCTGTCACGAAGGCGGGGAAACCCAGGGTTGTTCTCTTGATAGTACTTGTCCAAAGATTTCGTGTACTTGCTGTAACTAGCTGAGGTGTTGACTGACGGGAAGTGCTTTCTTTGCGCTAGCTTCTTGTCGAGACCCCAAAATACTTGGACAATGTTGAGAGTAGAACTGGTGACAGGTTCCGAGTAGTCACCACCCGGAGGGCTGACAGCACCAACAATACTTACACTTCCTTTGCGCTCTGGGCTACCCAATGCCGTGACTCGGCCAGCACGCTCGTAAAAAGAAGCGAGCTTGGCACCGAGGTAGGCAGGGAAACCTTGATCAGCAGGCATCTCTCCGAGACGTCCAGAAATCTCACGGAGCGCTTCAGCCCAACGCGAAGAAGAGTCAGCCATCATAGCCACAGCCTTCCCTTGATCGCGGAAATATTCAGCCACGGTTATACCTGTGTAGATAGAGGCCTCTCGTGCAGCCACGGGCATGTTGGACGTGTTTGCAATCAGAGTCGTGCGCTTCATGATCGCTTCCTTGCGACCGTCCACGTCAATAGTCAGCTCGGGGAAGTCCATCAACACTTCGGCCATTTCGTTTCCTCGTTCACCGCAACCGACATAGACAATAATGTCACTATTAGAGAACTTCGACAAACTTTGACTGATGACCGTCTTTCCACAGCCAAATGCGCCAGGAATACATACAGTACCACCTTGCACAGATGGGAAAAGGGCGTCAAGGACACGTTGTCCAACGATAAGGGGCTGATCGGATGAAAGCTTCTCGTTCGACGGACGAGGTACACGAACAGGCCAGTTGTGTACCATTGAGTATTCTGTTTTCTTGCCTTCAAACTCAAGCTCAAGAATCTTCGTGTCCACAGTATAGCTGCCCTTCTCGGCAATACGGGTGATAGTACCGCGGGCCCTTGGTGGCAAGAGAATCTTGTGGTCATTCAGGAGAGAGTTTTCGAAAACGCTGCCGAACACATCACCTCCTGTGATGTGATCTCCAACCTTCAGCTTGCCAGGAGTAAAGTCCCATTTCTTCTCACGGTCGAGCGCAGGAATGTCAATACCTCGAGGAATGTAGATAGAGTTCGAAAGATCGCTGATCTTCTTCAAAGGTCTTTGAATTCCGTCGTAGATCGTTTCCATAAGACCAGGGCCCAGTTCTACGGAAAGAGGCTTCCCAGAACGTATGACAGGGTCACCAACCTTTACACCAGCTGAATACGGAGCTCGTCAGTCATGCCTTCTGTTGAGTGGGACCTTTGCTAGGGCCAGCGCACCTGTCTCTTCATACACCTGAATAGTAGCTTTATCTGCATCGAGTCTAATAACTTCTCCAACAAGTTTATCGTTTCCAACTCTTACAAGCTCGTACATAGCACATCCGATCATGCTTTCGGCGACAATAACGGGTCTGTTCTTATCAGTATCAGGATTGTAGTTGTTCGAACAGAAGTGGAGATATACCCAGAAATCGAGAAAACGGTACCTTTAATGGCACGTTAGTAAGAGATCTTTGGTTATGGATTGACAGATTATGGCATACCATGCTCCTCGCCATTGTCTTCCGTCTTCTTAGAGTTCTAGCGGGCCGCCCTGGTTAGCTACTCGCTCATGACAATAGGATCATCAAGACGTACAGGTGCCATTGTGGTAGATTTCAGCTGACCTCTATAGGGCTCTTCGACGACGCTCTTGTGTGTGGTAGCTGGAGCGGGTGAAGACGGTAAAGGGACTTCGATTGGGGTCTCAACTGTGACTCCGAAGTAATCTGCGCCCCGGGGTGTTGAGGGGCGGGACGGTGAGCGGTATTCAGAGCTCTGACTTTGGATGAGATCAAGTAGGGAAGGACGAGCTTTCAATCGAGGGCGGAGACCAAGCATACAATTGTGGTAGTCAATAGTTAATGGGGACGCAGTAGCCAAGAGCTGCTGCTTGCAAGCCGTCAGAGCTGCTCCAAGAGTGGGGCACACAGACCAGCTAGGTTAGTACTACTGGGCAGCTGGCTCCCTCCTTGGCGCCTTAATCCGTATATCCATAGTTACATGGGAAAGCTTGGCTGCCGATGTTCGCCCATGTCACCAACACGCACGATTTAGTATAATTAACATTTTTATCTATTACCGCCGTATAATATATATATAGCTATAAAAATTACTATATATTAGTTCTATATAGTCCTAGTTATATATCTATCCTCTTTTTATTACTTTATATTATCTATAATACCTCTAAAATTAAAGAAAAAGAGTAAAAAGAGTAAGTAATAGAGAGATACTCTTAGGTCTAGCTAGCTATATACCCCTATATTTAAACGCGCTCTAGAAGGATATAGAGAGAATACTAAGGATCTATAGTATTATATATTAGTTATACTATCTCTTAAATACTATATAAGCGTAGTATAGTAGTAGTATATAAGAATATTAATTATACTTAATCGTGTGTGTTGGTGACATGGGCGGACATCGGGCGCCAAGCTTTCCCATGTAACTATGGATATACGGATAGTGGTTCTCTCTCACAAGACACGCCGTGCTCGAGTCGTTGATTTAAATCGATATTAAGGCTATGTGTATATGAATTTATGCACCAAATGAACCACGAGTAGCATAATGTTCAGGTTTCGCTCTGCCGGTCATGTGTCTCCCAATTTATGTGGCCAAAGATATTTTGAGAATGCATCCGCATTGAGCTCCAGCTTTTCTTCGCCCTTGCTGGCTTCGTAACACTACTGGCTGTCTTCGAATCTACTCGAAGCTGAGAAGATGTCGATGTATTCATAGTTTCGGATAGAGGCTGACCCCAGAAGCTAATCTTACGAAGCCGCATACTGTGAGCTGGCGTGCTGTCGGACTCGACAAGATGAGGAAATAGCTTCGCTACCAGTGGTTTGATCGACAAGAGGCAAGCAAAAGCTATTCCAACATTGGCTTCTACAATTGATCAGGTCAGTGCCGCAACACCGGAGCCTTAGGTTGGATTAGCCTTGAAATGTAAGGTACTGACTGTACGGCAACTTACGAGTCAAATCATGCCAGACTTTGGCGGCGACGTCTACCATGACCACACGGAGTATGCCGATAATACATACCCTTCAATATTTAGCAAATGACATACATCAGATCTGTTGTCATAGACTTACATTCCACCCAACGTAAACAACACCATAAGCCCTATTTTCTGTCGCCGCGGAAGCTTGAGCTGACTGACCAATGGCATTGGCAATAACCATACTACAAGGTCCAGAATAACATTGATTGGTGCTGTCGTATACCAATATACCATAGCATCAATACACATGCCTGGTGTGCTTGGATTCTACATCTTCCGTATCGGAATACAAAGGAATACAGAGCCAAACACGCCCCAGATTGGAATAAGCGTCAAGACTATAAGTACGGCTTGGCACGTCCGACGAAAGATGATGACCGGAGTAGATGAAAATATACGCAGATATTGAGTAACAATTGAGGCTTTGGTTACGTTGACGACAATTTGATAGATCACGTTGCTGGCGATGATAAGCTAGTCACGGATCAGTATAGCTTTCGATGTCATCGAAAATCTTACCTTCGCCATAGTAGGGATTCTAGCATGGTTGTCCGCCCACTGAGATTCACCAATCCCAAGATGAACCTCTGTAATTGTCAACACCCTGTCGTGTCACATTTCCATTTTATGGGATGAGCTCTAACCTGCTGCAACAACACCAGTCAAGGCAATCGCAAGTATCTGTGTAGTTCAGTAACTATACTCAGTTTATAATGTCTTAGATATTACCCACCGTTGAGAAGACAATCATATAATCATCCAAACCAATAACTCGCGTGATGCACCAACGAGTATACCACCTTGCACCTACCGCAACCAAAGTAAGACCAACGCAACCGATTGCTGGCCCGAGAGCCGCCCATCCTATATCAGCTGGATGTCCTGCGATAACAAGAACAGTCGGTGGTTCTGAGTGATCCATATCATCAGCGCCAAAGCATCAGTCAAGGATAGTAGCCTTTCCAATCAGTGTGGGACACTCAGTTGTAAGATGCTCTGCACAGTACGTAGGCAAATGTCTCGGACCTCGCGGATGAAAATCCCCCTAACGTCTATTCATTGCGAACCAATAATTCCACCGCAACGAGACATGTTTTCTAAAATAATATCAGTGTTCTTCCTTCACCACTTACTAATATACTTTAGTTATATATTCTAATTCTCTGATGTATTTCTCTAAAATATAAGTTTGCAGATATAACAATATAACATTTCGATTGATATTATCAACTATTCTTATCGAGCGGTTTCAAATAGCTTTAGGGTTATGCTTCTACTTTACCGGGACTGAGGACGTATTCTTAGCTTCGAATTTAGTCTTAGGTACTTGCTTTACCGACATATACGACAGCGAATTATAAACATTTGTATCCGAGTGAATTACGCTTTGTTGAGTCTCTCCGTGGACAGAGATCTACCATATTATATGACGTTCGATTAACCACTAAGCTGCTGTACTATAGTTTTGCGCTATTCCTATAGTAGGCAGCAACTAGCTGTAGATAGAATAGTGTAAAAGTCGGTGGGACAAGCCATGCGCGATGATCCGAAGCTTCGTTTCGACAATTGCTTTGCCAAAGCCGCCTTAGCATATATCGTTCTCCTTTTCCTCCTCCCACCTCGCCTCGCTCCTCGACTCGCTCTAGTCACCCTTTCCCTCCCTCTTAGTACTTCTTAACACGCTAGTTGTTAAATGTCTTGCGAAATTCCGAGCAAGATACATACAAATGCGATATTACCAGACAAACTAGAGTATCTCGGTGCTGGAAAATCTGCGGTGGTATATGGAATCGATTCTGAAAGGGTTTTGAAGGAGTTTCACGATAGCGAAGGGAGTGGGACTGAGCGCAGAGTGTATCAGCGGCTTGGCTCACATCCAAATATTGCAAAGCTGCTAGATACTTGGGCAGATGGTTCTATTATCCTCGAGCGAGGCACACCGCTTCGAAAGATCTGTCGAGCTTCTTCGTCGAACAAGATACCGGTTCTGACGAAAGTTCGCTGGCTGAGACACGCAGCTGAAGGCTATCGATATCTACACGCTTGCAATATTATTCATAGTGATGTTGGATGTAACAATCTGATTCTTATGGAGGGAGATCTGGTCAAATTAATTGACTTCGAAGGCTGTAGTATCGATGGTGGAGTTGCAGGTTCTTGCTATGAATGGTTCAGCTACTGCCCATCAACACCTAGGGTGAGTCAGCGTACAGATATTTTTGCATTTGGTTGTGCAGTTTATGAAGTTATCATGGGGCAACCACCGTACCATGAGCTCGAAGCATCAGATCAGCGATACCTGCAGGTTGAAGAGTATTACAGAAACCGACAGTTTCCGGATGTTACAAACGTTCCTCTAGGTCCATTAATACAGAGTTGCTGGTCGGGCGATGTTAAATCCATGGACGAGATCATTCAGCAACTAGAAGCTGTGAAAGATTAAGATATTATCATAAGCGTCAGGGTCCACAAGTATATATGAGCAGAACAGACCTATGTCCCTCTATCTACGGACTATCATCGTTACAAAGGACGAAGGTCTAAAGCGGCACAAGCCTAGCATTAGCAGTACCTCACCCTCCAAAAAAGAAAGTCTTGGTAGGGGTTCTATTGTTAACGTCTAGTTTCGAACAAACTAGCGAATCAAATATATACGTTCCCTAGCCTTCTGCATCCTCCCAAGCCAGCAAAGTAGGAAAGATATATTACATAGAATCCTCAGTGTGATTAATGGATGATGAGCTTTAGATGTGACCGCTTCTTGTCATCATGTGCTTAGAGGTGCTTTATTCAAATTCTGGTTCGCAAAAGCTTCTCTATAACAACGTGGAGCTCTAATAACCTGACTCGCGAATGTTTGCCAGATAGAGGAGCAAGTTGTTTAGGTGAAGCCTTGTCCATATGATCTTTCAGGAGATCTACACACTCCCAGGATTCGGAAATGAATGGGTCACCAGATGAGATCAACAGTGTTTTAGCACTTTTCACTACCAGTACATGAAGCCACTATCATGTGTTACAACGGCGTGCGCAAGTAACGACGATGACTATATCAGTCGATATCCATGTGACCATCCTCTTCGTCACTTTCGTCATCCTCATTTGCCATCTCTGCCTCCTCATATGGACCGTCTTCATCCCCGTCGTCCTCTTCGTCCTCTTCGTTGTACTCAAACAGGTTGATGGCTTCTTCTTCATCCTTGATACGAACATCATCTTCATCTCCAGTCCCGATGATATTCGCGCTGGCATCATTTGCTGCGAAAAGCTCTTTCAGGTTAGTACGCAATTTCCTGGATTGTGAAACGATGGTCCTAAAATCACCAAGCAGGCGAGCCTCTGTCTCATTGTAGACATCCCCTGGCGGAATCCTAGTCTTGTCGATATTCTCATCGGTGATATGGTCTGGAAATCCAATGATTCTTTCATATAGAATCGGATCCAAAGGAACACCGTTGCGCAAAGCCAACATCTTGTCGCGCATGATAATTTTTGCTTTTCCGATTGTGCCCATATGATACCATCCGGTTTTTTGGTTCTATGGAAGGATTAGTATATGACATGTACGAAGGCCCGAACAAACACTCACATCACACGTGGATCTGAGGTCTGTCGTCGAAAAGACTTGTTGCAGCTGAGTATCCGTTATATCGCATATCTGCCACACGCAATGCTCAGAAGTGAAGCGTTCGCCATCGAATGTATATATTGGACTTCTTTGCTGACTTTCAAACATCACAGAGGTAGCTGTGTTTCGAAGTTGAGATAGGGATGTCATTTCTGGCAGGTCCGAATTCAGCTGAAATCCAATCGTCTGATATGAACGATATTTTGGATTTTTTCGTGGATCGACCCCACGTCTGATGATGCAATTTTTCCATGGACCCATTTTGAAGCTATATCCGATGTAGGGCAAGGCTACGTGAAACTTGTTCTGGCGAGAAGAGCTGAAATCGATACGCAATACGCGGGTAGTGTTGATTGGCCGTTTCGCGAAATAAGCGCGAAGCTCCTTGATCAATTGCCGCACAGGGAGAGACTGTTTCTCTTCTGGTTGCATACCGATCGGGGCATCTGGGACATTTTCGGCGTCCCACTCGATCCTGGCTATCTGCGGCTTACGAAACTGATTTGAATTGAATGCTCTTAGGGGGCCGCCTTTCGAAACTGGGGCAAAATAGGTCAAAGGATTTTGAAGGTACCTTTTTTACGATCAGGTTTTGTTACTTGCTAGTGTGTCGCTCACTTACGAGTAATTGAATGGAACATCGATGCGGAAAAATTCTGCTGGTGGACCGGCGTCATTATCAGGACTATATAGAGCTAGAGCTGGATTGAGTCTGAAGTTTTTGAGTTTGGAATCTAACACAGCTTTCAGCATACACTTTATAGAGGCCGTAGTCTATACTCACAATCCAGAGACATCATAGTATTGCGGAACTCTCTGGTGAAACTGCTAGCAGTCGTGGCATATTGTGCGTCAGGGAGACCTAAGAATGGAGTCAGACATGATAAATTCGTGTGCCTAGCTCGCACATACTTCTGAATCTATGAGTGTCTTGAATGACACCAAGGACCCTGAAATTATATTTCTGTGGGTTATCACGAAGACTTTTGATCATAACTTTCGGATCAGACATTACGGCGGCCTTAGTGGCATCAGAACTGACTTCGACATCCCCAGAAAACGCCTCTAAGCTCCCTCGTTTTCGCTTACGGCCTGTGCGTTTGGGGACGGTGACTTTGATTAACACGTTATTCGTGTTAACAATTCGAGACGTTATCTTCTTGGCCATTGAGTCGTCTGGGCGAAGAGACACACCGATGGTCCTTTTGTCTCTCTTGATAGGCGCAGCCTTATGCATGTGCTGTACCTTCTCCTTGTCTCTTGACTTTGATATGTCTCCATTCTTCTCCTTGGCTTCTTGCTTTTCTTTAGCTTCTTGCTCCCTGGCTTCATGTTCTGCCTTTGGCGATGCAGTATCGAGAAACTAGTAGGTATCAGCGTATGCGCCGCATTCTGATCGCCGTGGGTAACGTGCTCACCCGCTCGAGAGCTACCTGACCACCAAGGGATTTGATACCTTTGTCGAAGTCTTTAATGATGCACGGATGTTCGATACAAACAATAGAGTACGGTAGCACGTCTGAACGGGGTGCTGAAGGTATGTTCTTAACAATCCCGATCTTGGATGTATCAACTCCGGTGCTTTTTGCGGCAGACATTTTATTGTCGAGGAAAGGAGCCCGTTGATGAAGTGAGAAGCTCGAGTGAGAGCAAGAGCAAGAGCATTGAGCGAAATATCGGGACACGCGTGAAATCCACTTATATTCAAGTAACTGGGTTGTTTAGACGTAAGTGAGCACCGTATTCTCAGTAGATAGCCCAGTTCCGTCTCCGAAAAAGGTTGAGCTGGTGCTCAAATTGATTTGTACAGATTTGTGGTGTTCCAATCGTCCTCCGCCACGCCAAGCCTTTCCGCGATAGCTCTTGAGTAGACTTTTTCAGGATTCACGCCGGTCTGCTACACGCTGATGGCTATAAGATTCATCGGGGACTACTTCCATGTTCGATGTGGTGGATTTGCGAGCCATCAACGTTGAATGGTCGTGAGCTGTGACAGAATCATAAGTGGTGGTTCTCGGGCCCCTCCCTGGCACCTAGGTAGCTCGGCCTGAAGCAGTTGCCCATCGGCCGCATCACGTCGACCAGCGCCACCCGTGACTCGCTAATCCACTTGTTGCTCCCACCTCTAATGAACCGCCTGCCTTGCGATGGCCATGCAACATTATTCCCTTTCACCTCTTGCTACTCGATGACCATGCCACATTTGCATCGCTAGGACCTCCGTCAGAAGTACCTCGCCGTCCTCTTATTTGCGACTCCTCGGACCTAAAGAAGCCGCAAGCCTACCTCTACCTCCTCCGACCTGTTCTTCAAACTGGCTGACATCCGTCACCATAACGTCCGTCATTGATCGAAGCTGCGTTCCGAGACCCGTGGAATCAATCCTGACCTGCCCACCCGTGATTTAGGGCCACTGCTGCCCTCTACGCGCTGGCCGCCATGAAGAACTTCAGACAGCGAGTTGTATGTCCCCCTGAGAACCCCACCTACCGCCCGGTTCCGTTTGTAGCTCTATTTTCCCACAATTGCAACGTATTGACCGGTCTGGCTGATATCACTAGCACGAACAGCTCTCTCGAGCTAAAGATTCATCTAAAAGCTCGTCGAAGAAGAAAGAGTCCAATTCAGGCACATCCTCACCCTCACATGGCGCCTCTACCAATTCCCCAGCTGGCTCAGGTCAAGCAACACCAACTTCCTCCCAGACACAACTCGTAGACCCTCGAAACAAGCAAACAAGCTCGGGCGACAACACAAGTGGAGTAACGAGTGCGAACATGTCACAGACACATACTGGGATGAATTCGTCGAGCCCCAGTCCATTTATGCAGCAGACGCAGCAACAACAGCCCCAAGGTAGTTCAGCTGCACCTGGCGCACACACTCCAATTCGTGGAAACCAATCGCTACCTCCAAGCGTCGTGATTAGCCCGAGTGCTCCCGTAAGTTCAAGTGGTCATTGTTGTTTATGCGATTCTGTATTCCCTTTCAAACTTTCATGTGTTTGCAACCGTCGCCCATAGGCCGTCAAACTCTGCACAGCGATCACCAAGCGCGCAATTACTTCCTATGTGCTGACATGTAGCTCTCTGCAGCATATTCCTCCACCAGGAGCTGCGGAAACGATGCCAGGTGATCTCCTACCTCCACCCAAAGCAGGCCAAAAATCGCTCCTACTTGATCGACTTGGTACAACGCCCAAAGATATTGCAGAAGGCATCCGGACTCCCAAACGTCAACACTCGTCAAGATTCGACATATCGGATCAGCGTGCAAGAGATTTGGAAAAACTTCCAGGGTTTCACGAAGTTGCTCCTCAAAAACGAGAGGAACTCTTCATGCAAAAGATTGATCAGTGCAATATCATATTCGACTTC
Organism: Pseudovirgaria hyperparasitica; assembly: GCF_010093815.1. Classification (NCBI taxonomy): domain Eukaryota; kingdom Fungi; phylum Ascomycota; class Dothideomycetes; order Acrospermales; family Acrospermaceae; genus Pseudovirgaria; species Pseudovirgaria hyperparasitica. Next base: position 362,728 of record NW_022985563.1, read on the forward strand.
AATGATGCTAGCGGCGACATGAAGTCAAAAGAGATCAAGCGTCTAGCGCTGCACGAACTACTAGACTATGTGGCGAACAACAGACAGGTCATCACCGAGCGGATGTACCCACGAGTGGTCGAGATGTTCAGCAAGAACCTCTTCCGACCAATTCCTCCCCCTATGAATCCACAAGGCGAAGCTTTCGACCCTGAAGAGGACGAGCCGGTACTGGAGGTGGCCTGGCCTCATATTCAGGTCGTTTACGAATTCTTCTTACGCTTCATCGAAAGTGCCGACTTCAATACCAATATTGCAAAGCAGTATATCGATCATGGCTTCGTTCTTCAGGTACTACTTGTGACAGTAAACTTGTAGCCAATGCTAACGCATTCAGCTTCTTGAGCTCTTCGATTCTGAGGATCCACGCGAACGGGATTTCCTGAAAACAACGCTTCATCGAATCTATGGAAAGTTCCTTAACTTGCGCTCATATATCCGACGCTCGATTAATAACGTGTTTTTCCAATTTGTTTACGAAACAGAACGTTTCAATGGTGTCGCTGAACTGCTTGAGATCTTAGGATCAATTATCAATGGTTTTGCTTTACCTTTAAAAGAGGAGCATAAGTTGTTCTTGACGCGGGTGCTAATACCACTGCATAAAGTCAAAAGTCTTAGCATGTACCACCCGCAACTCGCTTACTGCATTGTCCAGTTCCTAGAGAAGGATGCTGCCTTGACTGAAGAAGTAAGTTGTACCTGTTGCAAACTAGTGGACGATACTGACACGAGAAGGTTGTTCTTGGACTTTTGCGCTACTGGCCTAAAGTAAACAGCACGAAGGAAGTCATGTTTCTCAATGAAGTTGAGGACATCTTTGAGGTGATGGATCCAGCCGAATTTGCCAAGGTTCAGGAACCTCTTTTCAACCAGCTTGCAAAATCCGTTGCAAGCCCACATTTTCAGGTTGCAGAGAGAGCACTTTATTTCTGGAACAACGAGTACTTCTGCAATCTTGTCAGTGACAATGTAGATGTCATCTTGCCCATCATGTTCACCCCGCTTTACGAAAACTCTAAAGGACATTGGAATAGGTGCGGAGCATTACTGCAATCACGCTAGCTTTATGCTAATTCCCAGTAGGACAATCCACGGTATGGTCTACAATGCCATGAAGCTGTTCATGGAGGTGAATCCTCAGCTTTTTGACGATTGCTCACATGAGTATGCGGAGAATCAAAACAATGCTGGTCAGAAGCAACTAGAACGACAGGCTCGATGGGACAAGCTGGCTGAACTTGCCAAGCTGCAACAAAATGGCAGAATCCCTGTGTCCGATGGACGCGCAAAAGGCACGGAAGAATCAGATCCCCAGGAAAGCCAGAGACGTCTCGAAGCTCTTAGACTGAGAGACGACGAATCGGCCGATTCAGTACAAGCCCGAAGACGGCAGGAGAAACTGAATCGGAAACCTGGGGACCTACGTGAGTCAGATCTGCCCTCTCCAAAAGCCATTCCAGCCACCACTGACTTCTGAACAGCAGCGTCGACAGCGAGTGAGGAGGTTCGGGGTCATCGTTCTGGTCGGTCTCGTAGCAATAGCAGACCAGGATCTGCCGGACTAGGCTCTGTTCCAGGACCAGTGCGAAGCAATTCAGGAGGGTCATCGCGGGTTGGATAACCGTATGCATACACGGCGTTTGTTTGTTGCGAGTACTACGATCGTGCGATGGCCTTACCATTCTTTCGCGCCAAGTGGGCGCATTACTTTTCGAGAAATGGGACTTGGTTGCATGTCATGCATGAGGTGTTGCGTCATCAGGGCGTTGAAGTATACAGGCGAGGAGGTTCCTTTGCTACCATGTTGCTTGCTTTCCTGTCTCTACCTACCAAGACACCCGCAAAAGAAGCTGAAACCATGGAGTTGTTAATGCGTACACAAGAGAGGATTCCCTTCTTGAACGACGTGCTTAGAGTGCTTAAAAAGGCGTTGTTTAGAAAAACATGCTCGTCATCACATTAGTATGGACGAACCATGAAGTCTAGAGTAGCCTTGGAAGCTTGCTTTCATAGTAAATTATTGATTACAACCGGATGCTATAGAGTGCTCCGTCCCCGTACGGATGTCGGATCACATGTCTAGACAACACCAACCATTCAATAATATACACCAACAACAAGCCAAGCTTCTGACCTTAAAGGCTGAGCAAAGCGAAACACGCGTCAAAGATTGGTCGCCAACAAGGTTGCATTGGCCAGGCAATATGACCAATCGAAGGAGCCAATTGGAGCGGCGCAAGTGCATTACTGTTGCTGCCGCCGCCACCGCGTTGGGGGAGAAGCTGGGCTGGTAGGTAAGGTTAGGTACGGGGAGCTTGCGCACCAATCTCCCGAACTCCTGAACATCCTAGCGCGATTTATTGACCTTCGGTCTTGCGAAATATTTACCACCTACGTTCTTTCTTCCATCTCTTCCTCCCCTTCTTCCCCCCAAACTAATCCTCCTCGTGTGCGCATATTATACCTTCTCGTCTTCACTTCATCCGTCACTCCTTCGACTTCCTTGAATGACTTCGCATTGTTCTTAGACGTCCCTTTTCCGCGTCTTTGCCCCTTTCCCACATATCACCGAGTGGCTCATCATAACCTTGACCTGTCAACGCCCCAACATGTCAAAGCCTGACTGGATCCGTTACGGCGTACCGACGCTCGACAGGCCGTTTGGACTTGAATTATGGCCTATCTTCGAGAAGGCATTCGAATCAGTGAAGGGTTATAAACCCCAAGACTTCCGCTTCACCCCGGGCGAAACTCCCATCTCGACCTTTTCAGTTACTGCCACAATCTTGGTATCATACTATATTATAATCTTTGGTGGACGTGAGGTTATGCGCAACAGACCTGCGTACAAACTTAATGGCTTGTTCAAGATCCACAACTTCTACCTGACCGCCATCAGCGGCGCGCTACTTGCCCTCTTTGCAGAGCAATTGATCCCAACTGTGTGGAGACATGGCGTTTTCTATGCTATTTGCGATCACTCTGGAGGTTGGACTGATAAATTGGTTATTCTCTACTACGTAAGCAAAGCCCGCCGTAGATCCGCGTCTTGTTCGCTGATGAATCTCCAGCTAAATTACCTCACCAAATTCGTTGAGCTGATCGACACTTGCTTCCTATTCCTTAAAAAGAAGCCACTCAGTACGTATCTCGAAAGCACCGTATCTCTTTCAACTGCTAACAGATTGGAAGCGTTTCTGCATACCTATCACCACGGTGCCACGGCTCTCCTCTGCTACACCCAGCTCATCGGACATACCTCTGTTTCGTGGGTTCCCATCACCCTCAATCTCATGGTGCATGTCGTTATGTACTGGTACTACTTCCAGAGCGCTCGTGGGATTCGCATATGGTGGAAGAAGTATATCACAATCATGCAAATTACCCAATTCGTACTTGATCTAGGTCAGTCCGCGGTATCGTAGTTTGCATATGCAAGACTAACAATTCTTAGGCTTCGTCTACTTTGCATCTTACACCTACTTCAGCTCCACGTACTGGCCAAACATGCCCAGCTACGGCAAATGCGCCGGCGAGGAATTTGCTGCTATCGCGGGTATTTGCATCCTTACTTCGTACCTCGTTCTGTTCATTGGGTTCTATATTGCGACATACAAGAAGCCACTTCCCAAGGGTCGCCCACGTGCTACCAGTGCACTTATCGAAATGGCCGATGAGAAGATTCCTACTATCCAAGAAACTCGCAGACGTCTTTCGAGCGCTGGAAACATGCCATATGCGTCGGGTGCTCAAGCCAACGGTCGCGTCACCCGATCACGTAAGGCCTAGGCTCAGCAGTGCGGATATCGTGGAAACATTTTGCAGCTGTTCTTGACTCGGGCCCTGAAGCATACGTTCTGTGCCAAGGATGTCAGAACAAACGACCCCATCGCATGTTGGAAGGGCTTATTTAAGGCCTCAGATCTCCAATTTCTTGTTTTGAATTAGGGTAAATAAGCATAAATGGGAGGTTACGAACGGGTACTGTATGAATATGTGATATGGGAGGGACGTAGAGCATAGAGCCTCCTGATGCCCAGCCCGGGCGGAAAGGGCATAAGCAAAAGCCCAGAATCATATAAGATTAACGCAATAGAGATTGGATCTATATCCTGGCTTGAAATAACTGTGGTGTAATTAGCATATGTGCAAGAGGTCAAAGCCGACTCCCTAACCTTTTAAAATACGTCACGTGTGCCTCCTTGTCGTTCGAAAGTGCAGTGTCTTCGGCTGAAGAGGCTTAGTTCAATTCTTGGCAGAACGAACTTCACTTCGTTAAACTTCACTTGCAGCGTCATTACGACTTTACTTGCCTCTCGCGAACCCACATCTCGACCCTCTCCACTCCAGTCTTTCGCAATGTCGGCGAGCAGTATCTTCCGCATTACCTCGCGAGCTCGCACGCCTGCGCTGAGGGCGGTCCGCCGTCCTATTGCCCCGAAGCGTGCCGGCTTCGTGACTCCCGTTTACAAGAGCTTCAGCAGCACCGCAAGACAACTCTCTGACTCTCATGGAGAGGAAACGTTCGAGGAATTCACTGCCAGGTACGATTGATCAATGGAAGAGATGGGCGACAGCCAATGGCTGCGCGGAGGACAGCTATTGAACCTTTGTTCAATTAAAGCTCTTTGCGTCTTATTAGGGGATACCAGAGTTCAGTTGGATAGCTGCTAGCAACAGTGGCCAGACTGGGCCAGGTCGCGTCTTAAGATAATACTAACTTTGGGCAGATATGAAAAGGAATTTGAGAATGTAACCGATGTCTTCGAGCTTCAGGTATGCTCCTCGACCAGGCACCTCGGTGGCTATCAGAATTGACACTCGTCCCAGAGGAACCTCAACAACGCATTCGCATATGATCTTGTTCCTTCGCCAACCGTACTCATCGCTGCTCTCCGTGCTGCCAGGAGGATCAATGACTTCCCAACCGCTATACGCGTTTTCGAGGGTATGTATTCATACAAATATACAACTTTATTCGTCGGCTGTGGTCTCATTACGAACCACGCGGAACGAGAAGACCTCGCTGTGGAACAGACTAACCATGACTTCCAGGCATCAAGGCTAAGGTTGAAAACCCCTCCCAATACGAAGAATATCTCAAGGAGCTCGAGCCAATACGGGAGGAACTTGGTGTCCCATTGAGGGAAGACATTTACCCCGATATCAACTCATTCTAAGAAGTAACAACTTTTAAGTAAGGGTACCCAGACCCACAGCAGATAGACCTTTGGGCGCGGGCTAGTTTGTATCATCAATACCGGGAGACAGTCGATGCCAAGTGTGCTTAGAGGAATAACGGTAGCTACTACCATGTACAGAACCCCAATTGACTGTGTTCCGTTTGTGCATCTGATGTCAGAATCGTACGCATATATTACCGTGAGAATTGATTATTTGTTACAGTCTTAGGGCCGTATCACACCGCAACATCTGATCTAGACATGTTTCGAATTATGGATGCATAATGATCTCTCTGGCCAAGCACTACCATTCGCACAATCCGAGCATGGGGATGGTGTTTGATCAAGGATCTTCGAAATGGTTATGAAATCTAAGGAGGTATACGGAGCATGCTGATGTTTCTTGCATGTATGATCTCTATACTCATACAATAAACTCCCAACCGAAACGCCAACGCTTGTGAGGCGCGGTCTGTGCCTGCGCAGTTTCCCTATAGTTTAATTTACAATTCAGAACTCATAATCTTCATCACGTGTAGCCCTAGCCATGCCCAGCATATTTAAACCAACTCGGCCGACAATCCTCTTTGTACAAGAACGGCTCGCCGTCTGTGAGAACGCCCGTCTTACAGCCCTTACACTTTGGCGAATTAGGGCAGTTGAAGAAGGGAATATGCTGGTACCCAATATCTCGGAACCAGTGGATCTTCTCCTTGTCCTCGAACAGCCCCAGGGCAATTGAATGCACCGGCGCATCGCCCCAGCGCTCGTAGAAGAACCCACCCGCACGATCCAGGTGCGCAAAGTAATCCTCGTATGCGGGCGAGCGCCAGAATTCCATATCTGCGACCTCGAAATTTGACCAGAAATGGCACGTGGAGTAGCCGCCGGCCTTGAGGTTGTGCTCCGGGCGTGTGGCGCTGTCGGTGACCCAATCAAGGGCGTTATTTTTGTGCAAGTATTCGGGATGGTCGGCGATGAATTTCTCTGTCTCGGGCCACAGGGTGGCGACGCTTTGGGGGCTGTCGTAGAGGTTTATTGTGAAGCCGTAGGTTTTGTTGTGGTCCTGCATGTAGGCGAAGACGTCGTAGTCGACGTCGCAGAAGAAATGAACGTTGGGCTCAACGCGCCAGTAGTATCGTACGTCTTGAAGCGCCGGCAGGTGGTAGAACATGCCGCTGTTCCAGCGGCACATTTGGTGGTATGATGTCTTGCCCATGTATTGCACGTTTTGCTCGGTGAGGATCTCGACGGACTCGTGGTAGAGGTCGTCATTAATCCAGGAGGGGACGGCCCAGTGGTCTTCGGGCACGATTTCGTAGCGCACTTCGGCTTTGGTTGCTGCTCTCGTTTTCCGCTTGAACTCTTCTGAGAATGGCTTGTCGTTTATGAACAACCAGGGGTAATTGAATTTGTGGTTCCATGTGCGCTCTAGGTCACGCATGGATTGGAGAAGGTCGTTGACTTCTTCATTGCGGACGAGGGAGAGGAGGGTGGCATTTATACGAGCGGACTTGGGATTGTTGGGAGCGTAGTTGTCGCCATCGACTCGGCGGAGTGGTTCAGGTGGCTCCCCGGTCGCTGCCCGGTGTCAGTGTACTTTCATCGGAAGCGGAAGCACTTGGACTTACGTTCGTAATTAGGGTCTCTGAAGTCCCCCTGATATTTTGGAAAGCCCGTCGGGGTGTCTAATTTACTTGGGGATCTGAACAGAATGACCAAGAGGTAAACAAACAGGCCCAAAGTTAGCAAGGCCAGTAGCCGCATACCCCGAGGCAGCGACATTGTGCATTAGGAATGACAGCGATTACGTCCTCGAGACTGGAACAAAGAAGGATGCAAATCGCAGCCTTAAATTGCATGCGACGCATACGCAGCTTTGACAGGGATGGATAAGCAAACGGAAAGATAGATAAGGCTTAGTTTGGTAGGTTCGAGCTTGAACGAGCCTGCCCGCAACACGTGAAATTCTCGACTAATTACAACTACGCGACGCGCTTTGGGACACACAATGTCAACCAATGTTTTGCGAGATGCAACAAAACAATGGACATGATGAAATATGGCGCATACTGCGAGACTAAATACCCTCACAAATGATTTGATCAGATCCTTGACTGGTCTAGATCCTGCAAAGAAATGTGACGCTTCCAGATTCAAGAAAGCAAAAGAACTAGCTGCACGAGAACTACGGACTTCTCAGCATGGGCGTACGAATCAATTTGCTGTTCAGGAGCGGCTGTCTGGCTTGGAGGAGAAGTTTTTTGTGTTAGGTCGGGAAGATTTGGCTAAAGCTATCAAATTTCGATTGAAGGAGCTGGACAAGCAGAGGTTCAGATGGACTCCAGAATGTTTGTCACTCATGCTGGAACTTTCGAATCAGCCCGCGACAAATGTAGATCTCAATGAGTTGGAGCATTTGAGGCCTCCAGAACCTCAGCCAATACTGACGTGGGAGGAGATCATTGCTGATGATCCCATGGACGAAAATGGTATCTGGGAGGATATCGACTATGTGGTTCCATCTTCTGAAGACGAACTTGAGGAGGAAGAAGAGCTCCGTAAGACTGTATCTACGGCCATCATGAAACAAGCAAGCGACATCATCGCTCCTGATTCATGTCTTCTGCCCATGGACGATGCCCAGACTCACTCGCTGACCAGAAATCAGTTCTGGAGGTCTAATGCGAGGCGAAACGATGCCGAGGATTATGATTCAGGCATCGATACAGATGCCGAGACTACCAACAGCATAACTGAGATCCAAGCGATTCGCGAAATTCTTTTCATGTTAGGAGGCTTGCCGACGTCATTGTTTCGCGTATATAACAGTGAGCAACCAGTTGAGTATAACGGTAACTTTGTCCTGAGTCACATTTCTTCTGTCCAATTTCGCGCTGTTCTGGATGAGTTCAGTTCGATAGGAGGGCCTTTGCTCCGCCTACGACATTGGGTTGAGCAAGAGCAAAGTGCGTCTCTCCTCCAAACATTCCAGAGTGCCGTAGAAGCGAAGCTCCACTCATTCGACACAGAGCTTTCAGAACTTCACCAACAGCATATTCAAACCAATGCCAAAGTCTTGGTTAGTCTTCAACAGCTGCTCACCAAAGTTCAACACCTGGCGAGACCTCTACAGCGCCTTTCCGAGGTCGTTGTCCGTGTGGCCGTGAAATCAAGCCCTGTTCCATATGTGTTTTTAGAAGAACTGTTTGGAGTGACCAGCATGGCACAATTGCTTGGCGAGACCGACGTCTATGAGTCTCTTGGGACTATCTTCTTCCAATGCTTTCAAACTTATTTACGACCAATCAGGCAATGGATGGAAAGCGGCCAGCTTAACCTAGACAAGGACAGCTTCTTCATTGAGGAAAGCAACTCGAAAATAGATATGTCTTCGCTTTGGCACGACCGCTTCAGACTTCGATCCAACACCTTGGGTCAATTATATGCTCCGAAATTTCTTCAACCTCGGACGAAGAGAATATTCAATACAGGGAAAAGCGTCGTGTTTCTGCAAGAGCTAGGACAAACCTCAGGGGCATGGTCTAGCACAAGTCCAGAACCTCGACTAGACTTTGATGCGGTCTGTTGCAATGCTAATAGCTCGGCAATCGAGCCCTTTTCCAGTCAATTCGACGCGGCCTTTGACGAATGGATCCAAAGTAAACACAGTCTGGCGTCTGAAATACTTCGAAAGCATCTCTACATTAATAGTGGGCTTTGGAGAGCACTTGATGCACTTGAGCTCGTCTTCCTCAGCCGAAATGGCGTTTTGTTGCAAACTTTCGCCGATGCCATGTTCGAAAAGTTGGATGGCAAAACCAATACATGGAATGATCGTTTCGTCATGACAGATGTGGCACACCAGATCTTTGGTGAGCTTGTATGTGTAGATGCTGAAAAGCTGACCGTTCGCACCACGGCGCCTAAGCACTCAGGAAGGACTCTCAAGAATCTAGCGTCAATCTCTATTGACTACACCGTGAGTTTCCTCTCGATGTTTTTACTCTATGGCCTAACATAAAGAAGCTATCATGGCCGCTCCTAAACATTATCCCCCGAACTGCCATCCCAACATTCCAACAAACCACCCGCCTCCTCCTCCAATGCTACCGCGCAAAATACCTCCTTCAGCAACGCACCATTCCCTTCCCATCCCACTACAAAGGCCGAAAGGATCGAACCACCCACCTCGCCGCCTACCTCCGCCACAGACTCATCTGGTTCGCGGATTGCATGCGCTCCCACGTCTCCGAAATAGTCCTGCCAAAGCTCACCTCTGATCTCCGCGCCTCCCTTGCCACCGCCGACGACATTGACGAGATGGCCCTCGTCGTCGGCAGCTTCGTGTCCAAGCTGCAGGACCAGTGTTTGCTAGCCAAGAACCTGGCTCCCATCATGCAAGCCGTTGTGGGCATCTTGGACCTCGCCGTCGCGCTTTCGGATGCGCTGTCCAGAGACTCGCAGTCCGGACTCTTCACGTCGCGCAGGGTGCCGAGTAAGGGGAGTATTGTGGGGAGGTCGGAGGCCAGTTGGCGCTCGCGGAAGCGTCATGATGAGTCAGACGAGGAGGAGGAGGAGGAAGAGGAGGGTAGTGATGATGAGGGGTATAGTGGCGATGGCGAAGACGTGCCGTCGCTCGGCACCCTTGTGGAGACGCTGGACAGGGCGCGGGAAGAGTTTGATAGGTTGTTGCCGTTTGTCGTTGCTGGGCTGAAGGGCGTGGCTAGGGCGAGGGGAGGATTAGAGTGGCAGTTGCTGGTTGATAAGTTAGATTGGGAGGGCAAGGGTGATGTATGAGTATCGTAGCCAGCTTGCACAGGTCCTGATATCGATATGTTCGAACGTACCGCCACGATACGATATGTCTATAAAAGCTAATATGCTACAAGTCTATGATACTGGATTTTTTTAGCCGTCTATTCGGTTTGCCTAGATGCCTGGACCCATAAATTGATATCTCGAACTCGCCTTTCCTTACATGCAGAAACATAAGAAATCTCGCTGCTGGAAATGCGACTTTCAGTCCTTCGCCAGCACCGAAGACACCCATACCACCTCTTTCAGCCTACCCACCTTCTCGCACTTTTGAAGAGCCGGATCCAAGGCCCATACTCACCCCACTCCTTGGCCTGTTCCTCGGGGTAGTAGCTAGCCACCTCTTTAAGCACAGTCCGTTCCGGATGCGGCATCATAGCCAGGACTTTCCCGTCCGGCGTCCTCACACCCGTGATACCCAACGGGCTACCATTAGGATTCGCCGGATACTCCTCCGTCTGATTGAGGTGATTGTCGACGTACCGCATCGACACAAGCCCACGCTCGTACAGTGCCTGGGGCGTGACGCTAGACGCGACATCAGCAGGAAACGTGGCGCGGCCTTCGCCGTGCGCGACGGCAATCGGAATGCTGGAGCCATGCATGCCATGTAAGAAGGCGGATGGCTGGATGGGGTATCCGTCTGTAGCAGCGCGCGGGGGATCCATGACCTCGACCATACACACGCGCGCTTCGTACTGCTCAGACACATTACGCTCGAATGTGGGCCAGCTATCAGCGCCCGGGATAAGTTCCTTCAGGCGGGACAAGAACTGACAGCCATTACAGACACCGAGGGTAAATGTGTCTTTGCGTTCGAAGTAGTCTATGAATTCGCGACGTGTGTCGGCATTGTAGAGGACTGACTTCGCCCAGCCCTGGCCGGCGCCGAGCACGTCGCCGTAGGAGAAGCCGCCACAAGCAGCGAGGCCGACGAACGAGGCGAGAGAAACCCGTCCGTTGATGATGTCGGTCATGTGTACATCGATGGGGGAGAAGCCGGCGCTGGCGAAGGCAAAGGCCATTTCAGCTTGGCCGTTGACACCTTCTTCGCGGAGAATGGCGACGCGGGGTTTCGTGGAGATGACTGATGTGATGGAGGTTTTTAGGGGTAGGATGGATTCTTGGGGATTGTATGTGAGATTGAAGCTTAGGCCGGGGTTTGCGTCTTCTAAGATGCTGGCATATTCACTCTCGGCACATGCAGGGTTGTCGCGTAATCGCTGCATGTGGTAGGATGTTGCGGACCAGCGCTGCTGAAGCTTGCTCCTGCTTCCCCTATATATGAGATCCATGCCATGACGCAACGACAACTCTTGTTTCGAGGTTGCTGGGATACGTCCAATCTTCTTGATCAGCCCAGGGGGAGGGCCACATGTAGCAAAGCACTTGTTGAACCGGATCTCATCCTTCTTCCTTATCTGGAACACAGCACCCAGCTCTTCATTGAAAAGTGCTTCCAACAGAGAGGGGACATCTTTTGTAGGACATATGTTCTCAAGGGATATCTCGAGTCCGCATCGGCCAGCAAACATCATTTCCACAAGCGTAGTGAACAGCCCACCTTCTGATCGATCATGATAGGCGAGCACGATTTCCTCCTCATGAAGTTGCTCGATAGCATCATAGTAATCCTTGATCAAATCCACATCCCTGACATCGGGGCACTCGTCCCCGATTTGACCGAAAACCTGTGCTAGAGCAGAAGCTCCCATTGATTTCATGCCTTGGGCGAGATCGACAAACATGATAACAGTCTCTCCAACATCTTCGATTCTGCGGAGTGCTGGGGTCCAAGTCCAGTCGATCCTATTGACGGGAGCGAAAGCAGAAATTACGAGCGAAAGAGGTGCTGTAACTTCTTTGGGTTCCTTCGAAGACTGATCTGACCATTTCATTTTCATCGACATCGAGTCTTTCCCCACGGGAATGCTAATCCCAAGCCTAGGGCAAAGATCCATACCAATGGCTTCGACAGCTTCATAGAGATTGGCTCCCTCTCCTGGATGACTACTGGCTGCCATCCAATTTGCGGAAAGTCGCACACGCTCGAGGCGGTTGAATGTACTTGCTGCAGCCAGATTCATGAGTGATTCCACGACTGCCATGCGTGCCGATGCTGCCGGTGATATCAAAGCATGGAGAGGTTTTTCGCCCATACACATGGCCTCTCCAGTCTTGATACCCCCTTGTAGTGATGTCGCTGTGACGGATACATCTGCAACCGGTGTCTGGTAGGGACCAACCATTTGATCTCGGACAGTCAGACCACCAACCGTCCGATCGCCAATGGTGATGAGGAAAGACTTTGATCCAACAGCAGGGAGAGCCAGGACCCTTTCTATGGCCTCGTCTAGCAGCTTATCATTTGGGTGGCTTGGAAGGTATGTCGATAGGCTCGAGTCGAACTTTGGTAGGCGTAGTTTCCGTGACTCTACTATCCGTGACATCTTTGGTGGCTTGCCGAAAAGGATAGACATTGGTAGATCGATCGGTGTCGGATGATCCTTGGAGTCTCGATCCATCAGGATGAGTTGCTTCCCCTCATCGGATTCACTACCGGTCGCGGTACCAACCTTGGAGTATCCGCACCTTTCGCGCTTGCATATTCTCTCGAACTCCGCAACTCTCCCGGGGGCGACCGCTAAGACATATCTCTCCTGGGCCTCGCAACACCATATCTCCATGGGGCTCATACCCTTATCTGTGTTGTCAACCTCACGCAATTCGAACTTAGCTCCAAGCCCGGCGTCATGAACAAGCTCTGGCAAGGCATTCGACAGGCCACCAGCACCAACGTCATGTATCAGTCGAATAGGGTTGTTAGTCGCCATAGCCGTGCAAGTATTGATGACCTCCTGTGCTCTTCTTTGAACCTCCGCATTCCCTCTTTGCACACTGGCGAAATCTAGCTCTGCAGAGCCTTCTCCTGACGAGATACTAGAAGCAGCACCACCTCCAAGCCCGATCAACATTGCCGGGCCTCCAATGACGAAGATCTGCGCTCCAGGACCTACCAGCCCTTCTTCTTTGACAGCATACTGGGGTCTGACTGTACCAACACCTCCAGCAATCATGATGGGCTTGTGATATCCGCGAATCTCGGTGGTCTTGTCATCGATAGGGGCCTCTGTGGTAAGCGTGCGCCAATAGCCACTTGTGGCAGGGCGTCCAAACTCATTGTTGAAGGTAGCAGCTCCGATAGGCGCCTCAAGCATGATGTCCAGAGGGCTAGCAATATGCGACGGTTTGCCGACGTCAAGCTCCCAGGGCTGGACAAAGCCAGGGATCAGGAGGTCCGAGACGCTGTAACCTGTGAGACCCGTCTTAGGCTTCGATCCACGTCCGACTGCACCTTCGTCTCTGATTTCACCACCAGAGCCTGTAGCCGCACCGGGATAAGGCGATACTGCTGTGGGATGATTGTGTGTCTCGACCTTGATAAGAATGTGAACTTGCTCCTTCGTGGACGTCCATACACCGCTGGCGTGGTCCGGAGCCCAGTAGCTCGCCTGCTCACCCTGCAGGACGGCAGCATTATCACTGTATGCGCTTACTACGAAACCAGGATGCTTCTCATGTGTATTCCGGATCATCTTAAACAAGCTATGTGGTTTACGCATACCATCGATGGTCCAATCGGCGTTGAACTGCTTGTGCCTACAGTGCTCCGAGTTCACCTGAGCAAACATAAATAGTTCTACATCCACAGCATCTCTCTTGAGCTTGTTAGCATATGTGTCGACTAGGTATTCTATTTCGGAGGCGTCCAAAGCCAGTCCTAGCCTCCGATTTGCCTGTTGTGCAGCCGTAGCATCTGTCAGGGGGATCAGCTCTGCAGACTCTGGAATACCTTCGGCGAAGACGTCGTTGAGGTTGGGAGGTTCGCGGGTTATGTCTTGTGTCATGCGATCGTACAAGGTATCTCTAGAAGGAATTTCTGACTTGTCGATAGCCGTCTCGAATCTGGCCGCGATGACCAAGCCACGCTCAATTCTTCTTACGCTGTTCCGTAGGCCGCATACATAGGATATGTTCGTGGCCTGCGAACTCCATGGTGAAATTGTACCCTTTCGTGGGACGATGTAAAACAGGGCGGTATGCGGGTCCAAGGGTTCTGCTTGACGATGGACGGCGTCAAGCAAAGTGGCAGATAGCCTATCTTCTGACGACGGGGAGTCGCCATATCGCAGGATGTCGGTCAACTTGAGTCTTTCTTCCTCTTGAAGTGCCTGTTTCGCGTCGACCAGATGAATCCATACGGCGCGAGCTTCAACTGCTCCTATGTTCTTGGCTAGCTGTTGAAGGCGAAAGTCTGAGGACGCCAAAGAGCCCGGAATGATGAGGTAGGGGCCCTGCTGAGAAGTCATGTTGGGCTCAGAGCGTGGAATCCCACCTGTAGTGGTGGTGAATGGCGACGCGCTGGATAAAAGCTCGTGGTGGGGCATAAATTATTCACTCTCACCCCACCAAAAAGCTTGCCAGGCGCCTGAAACTGCTTCCACATTATCAGCCAATCCGAGAGCTGCATGGAGGTCCCAACCCGGTTAGCTGAGAACCTATAACCCTAACCCTAACCCTGATATACGAGATGCTCCCTCAGAGTGTGACGCAGCGTGACGCAGACATTCAACGAGGGCCTAACTGCAAAATTACCCCATCTATCCCAAAGGGGCCCAATCACGCTTCACGCTTACAATGTGTATGGATAACAGTACAACAGGTACATCATGTCACAAGCATCAGCCGCCCTCAGATACATTTATGCGCCTGACTTCTTAGGTTGACATTCCCGATCTCTCACCGGCACATTCCTCCACGCTTCCTCGAACCCAACATTCCATATCCACTTACTCCCTGGTAACTGCAGACTATACACAACCATCTGCACCATCTTAATAAATGCCATCTCATCCATACAGAAGCCCTGTTCCGGCAATGGTCCGTTCGCGGTCTTCTCTCCTGTAGCCTTACGAGATGCCTCCTTCGCCACCACGATCGCCCTTACTAACTTTGCTGCATGTCCGTCATCGCTAGGCATTCTGTTCACCGCATCCATCCACTCATACCACCCTGGGTCAACCTCCTAGGCGCCCGGGGTAAACCCTACTACTTCTTCGATCCTGAGCTCTAGAAACCCGCATGAACCATACAGCGTCAGATCTGTCCGTGCCTTCCACTCTAACAGGCGAATCTTCGCCGCATCCGGGATATACTCCACCTCCATGATTTTAGGGAAGAAGATGGCACTGTTGATGCTATTCATGTAGAATATATCAATTCTAGGTTCGTATGGGGGTGGTTGGGCTGCTGCAGTGAAGAAAGCCGCGAAATTCATCATCTCAGCTGTTTTCAACGGAAGGGACAACATGGACCGTACGATGTATTGTGCGGCGAGAGAAATCATATCGGTTGATGCACGTGCCAGAATGCCATCGCGGATCTTGTTTTTGTCGTTCCATTGTACGAATGAAGTGAGGGTGGTGTTATAGAGCATTTCTGTACGAATGCATTCCAGTTGTTTTCCAGGCTGTCCACGATGGGAAGCAGCCTTCTCAGCACCAAGAAGCAGAGGGGCCATCTAGGTATCGTGTACCGCCGTCAGGGCGAGAGCTTTTGCAACAATGGCAGGTTGCGCGAATTCTAGCCCAAAGCCGAGGTGAATGAAGGGGTGTAAGAAGCCAGTGTACAGGCGCACTAGCATATCGTCTGCTTTCGGTGTGCCAGCGAAGAGGTATTCGTTCATCACAGCAGCAAGACCTTTATGTTCGAGCTCGAGCGTAAACAATTCAAGATAGTTGACGTAGTGGTCCTTAATGCCCAGATAGGATGTGAAAGCTGAAGGGTCCTTGAGCAGTTTCTGGACTTGAAAGTCATCTGGTCGCTAGAGGGGAACCTGGTAGAGTGCATTCCGATCCAATGAGCGTTGTATTTGGTTTGGTGGCGATCCGAGAGCGTATACAGTCAGGAGGTGGGAACAATATGGTTCTGCAAGGAATTAGAGCTGGGAATTTAGGATCTGAAACAGCTGTGGAATGGTGGTCTACATGCAAAGCTGATTTGTTGGAAAAGATATTGTAACAATCGTGATTTTTCTGTAGCACTTCTGACGCTTTCTGCGCCGATTCATAGTCAAGCTTGTCGCGACCATAAATCAGTTTCTGTATCTTGCGCGGGGTTGCCATGGTAGACGCTGTTATACAGTCCTCCGGCACTTTCAATAAGAGTAGCAAATAACTACGTCGCTATGTAGACACCTTTGTGCGAGAAGATATCTTGTATGCACAGCGGGCTGTAAATCCGGGCCAACTAAACTGCCAGTCATGTAGTCTGATGTTCTGACTATTGTCTTCACCCTCGTAGTCAATTAGCCAGCCATACAAGGGTAGATGACGTTGATCCTAAGCAGGACGCTTCGGCCTTTCGGTAGTGCGAATTCCACTTGGCTCTCGGTAGAGTTATACTACAGATCAATCACTCCATTGTAAGCAGGAACTTGTTCAACATCGCTTAGCTTTGTGCGTCATACCAAGATTCAGGAAGTATGTAGTACTTTTCTAGTAGTCTTCGACCGATCACAATATGTACGACGGATGACGGCTTTGAGTCTATATTCTATTTTAGATAAGGAGTGGATTTCTGAGTTACAATAGAAACAAGGGAAATCTCCCTGCATACATGTATCATATCTACCTGTCACCGTCCAGTTCAAAATGAAAGCCGATCTGATCCAGTGTCGTGATATTCCTCCTTTTATCTCCCTGAGCTCCAAATGCTTTCCTCATCTCCGGGAATCTAGGCCTACACCACTTCTCCCATTCATTCCATCTTGGTGGAATTTTTCCTGCTCCATCATTCTCTAGTCCCGCTCTACTCTCAGCCTTCGCGCTCCAATCATGCAGTATATTGATGTATTCTGCGTCTTTCGGAAAATGCAAGACATGGAATTCACCTCCATCACCTTGTTTCGAACGCACTGCCTCTTCCCACCTCTTCATTTCGTCTTGGGAAGGCAGCTCCAGGCGACCAGAATAGATGCGTGCCAAGAATGCGGATTGAACTTCGGAGACTTGAAACGGGATGACTCTTTGGGGTAAAGCAAGCAAAGCAAGAGTCGGATGTTGTCGATATATGAGATGTTGATAAGTGTTGACAACGTGGGTCCCATCTTCGATTAGGGGTGGCTGTATGGAGCCGTGTAGAAAGGGATAGGAGTAGAAATACCCTGTGCAAAACACAATACTGTCCACATCACTTTCGATATGACCATTTGAGAAAATTACCGTACGTCCATTAGGATCAAGTGCTGAGATGGTTGGGAGGTCAAGCTTATTGGACATTGGTGTCGCTGGTGTCAGATACGATTCTGATCTGGACGAGATTATCAGGGACCCTTTGCACACAGTGGCGATCTGTGAGCCGATATCTATCCCGGACGCAGAATTGCCAACGATTATAACTTTCTGTCTGATTATCAGCAGCAAAGACTCTGGAAGTTTAACATAAGAGACGCAGTACGTACCTTTCCAGCAAATTCGTCCGGACGGCGGAAGTATTTGGAGTGGGATATAGAGCCGGGCAGACTCCTATTCCAATTTTTTATACCGTGTATATCAGGTATATAAGGAAGATTATAGTGACCGTTTGCAACCACCACAGCATCGAAAACGTTCGTCATTTGCTGCTTTGTCTTCACGTTTCTCACCGTAATGCTCCACTGATCATGTGTATGTTGGCTCGTTGCTGGAACCAAGGCTATATTCAGTACTTGCGTATCGAAATGTATCAGGTGACGTATATCATCTGCATACTCCTCCAAGTACTGTAGTACAGTTTCATGTCTCGGAAACAGTTGTGTATCTTTCGAGAATGGTTTATCGGAATACTGCATCAATGTATGAGGGATGTTTGTCTCCAGCGTTTCATATATCGGCGCAATAAACATAGGAACGTTGTCGTGACGCGATTCAGGAGTCACGCCATTGACTGTGTCAACCTTCCAACCACCCTTGCTACCACTCTTGAGCCATACAGGCTTCTCGACCTTACCCTTCGGGCTCGTCTGTGGTATCCCGAATGTCTCATCCGGCTCATTGTTGGGCGTGTAGTTCCATACGCCACCTACAACGCTACGCTGTTCGAATATCCTGATTGTATTGAAACTTTTCTCTGCTAGAAGGTATCTTGGTCAACCTAGATGAATTCAGGGTCCATTGCCAGCTGTTCGTGAATCTTACTCACTTCGCAGCCGCCAGACCAGCTGGACCAGCTCCTATTATGGCAACGTTTGAGATCTTGAGAGGCGGCATTGATTGATAGTCCCGTCATACGAAAAGGACTGAAGCTTTTGATTAATTCCGCGAAACAACTCAGTCATTATTTGATCGCGTCATCGGGGCCCCGGGAGCGTCCGCCCGGTGCCCCGCCACTCATGCATGGTTCTAAAAGCCGCGGCCGGAATTCACTGGTCACAAGTTTCAAGCTTGAGTTTTCTGTCATGCACTATAAATTTCCTACTTAGCATGCTAGGGCGAACAGCACGAGCAATCAGTACAATGTCTAAACCGCTGAGGATCGGCTACGTGCCAGGCAAGACCTCAGAGTTGGTGTTTTGGTCTCCAACTAACGGGTATCGCAGAACATTTTTCAACCCCTCTCCACTTTGCGCAAAAGTACTACAACCTGAATGCCTCACTCGTGCCGTTCCCGTCTGGCACTGGTCATATGATCCAGTCACTTAGAGCCGCGGAAATTGACGTGGGCGTTGGCCTCACAGAGGGCTGGGTTGCTGGTCTTGCAAAGCCAGAGAAAGGTTATAAGCTTGTTGGTACTTATGTTGAGACCCCACTCTGCTGGGCAATCAGTACAGGACCGAAGAGAAACATAGATGGAGTGCAGGGACTGAGAAATGGCAAAATCGGTGTCAGCCGAATTGGAAGGTTTGTTTATAATATTTTTACAGAGAGCACGATAATGACCTAGGACTCGCATGTGTAGTGGATCCTATGTAATGGGATTTGTCCTGGCCGACCAGAACGGTTGGCTGAAGAGCCCAGGAGAGGCCCCTTTTGATGTTGTGCCTCTCGATACCTTTGCCAAACTTAGGGAGGGTGTGAAAGATGGCGTGGCAGACTTCTTTATGTGGGAGCACTTTACATCTAAGCGCTATTACGACAACGGCGAGATCAAGAGGATAGGAGAGATATACACGCCATGGAGTAGCTGGAAGATCGTTGCAAGAGAGTCCGATGATTCCAGGCTAGATGATATGTTCAAAAGTATCAACCAGGGTGTTGCTCATTTCAACGACAACAAGGACGAAGCGGTTGAATACATCAGCACGGAGCTGGACTATTCGAAGGAGGACGCGATCGAATGGTTGACAACAGTCAAATTCGCGCATGACACCCAGGGTGTTGATGAGAAGGTTATCGACAAGACAATCGATATACTGGCCAAGGCTGGAGTTGTAGACCTGGCGTCCTGTAGCAGCAGCAGCGAGATGATAAGTCGCAAGCGGGCATACTAAGATAACCTTTTCGCGTGACGGATCCATTCTGCTGTAATCATGGCGGGGCTCAAGCTCAAGCCTTAGACGTAGACAGCTTCTTGCCTCCCTTTGAGATCAAGTCGAGGAAACTTTTCTTACTCATCTCTGAAGCCATTTCATCTCTCTTGTCCATACCAACCACATTTGCCTTTCTTGCCTCTCTCACGGCTTCTTCGCCCTTGACTTGTGCAGCACGAACAGCATTGAAGAGTTTCACCACACCCCTCTGCGCCATTTTCTTCAACTTCTTCTCCTCTTCAACAACACGAGCTGTAGACTCGTCAGCGTTGTCTAAGGCCAGCACATCTTTCACACGGCCCTTTTCCAAAGCTGCCCTTTTATCTTCTCGCATCTTGTTCTTTGCCTTCGCTTCCAGCTTTCCTTCTGCCATTTCTTTAATTGCAGTGGCGGCATCCTTGCTTCGTGACAGCACGGGATCCGCACGTTTCGACGTCGACAATTTGGAGCTTAGAATCCTTGATATAGAGTTTGCGAAGACCTCTGGGTCCTGTCGCTTCTTCTTTGATTTGTTGAAGGTTGTCGAGGTCTCTGAACCTTCTGAGTCTGCTTCTGATTCCTCTGAAGCATTGGCAGCCTCTAGATCCTCTGCGTCAAAGCCATCTCGAGCTTCATTATCCGAGCCATCCTGTGGGACTGTTTCTGATACCTCTACATCCAACTCTTGCTCTGATTGGTCGGCCCCAGATTCCTCCTCACTAGAACTGTGGTATGCTCTCCGCTCTTTGGAGATCTGTTTTTGAGAGACGCGAATCTTTTTCTTCGGCTGACCTCGCATTGATTCACCGGGTCGTGGTCGTTTCTGGACCTTTGAAGGCATTTTGTGGAACTTGCTTTGGAAGATTAAGTATGCGCTCACACAAATGAACTGAGAGACTGAATTGGAGGCTGCCTGAATTTTTTTGGGTAGGTCGGCGGTTGCCGGCTGATAACTCCGACCCCACTATCCATCCATGGATGGATTCCGATATGTGTCCCGCTACAAATCACATATATTTGCATCTTGAACACGTACACATTGTACATTTGATTTAAGTTTACACGGGCGAGAAGAAACGACTAGGCCGCCATACGACACTCTCCTCATCTTGCGTCCCGCAAAATCAGGGTCAGGACGCCATGGTGCTTCAGGATTTGGGTCGGCGCATCAATGCCGCTGTCTCTGACCTCACAAGGTCTCAAAATCTCGACGAAAAGGTATGCTGCGTATTCAGATATCATAATGTCACTGATTGATAGTTAAGGCTTTCGATGATATGGTCAAAGAGATTGGAAACGCCCTAGTACAAGCAGATGTCAATGTTAAACTGGTCGCTGGCCTACGATTATCCATAAAACGGAGTGTCAACTTCAAAGAGCTCGGAGCAGGCGTCAACAAGAAACGAGTGATACAAAAGGCGGTCTTTGACGAGCTGGTGAAGCTTGTGGATCCCCACAACGAGCCATACAAGCCAAAGAAGGGAAAGGCCAATGTGATAATGTTCGTAGGTCTCCAGGGTGCAGGTAAAACAACCACGTGTACGAAGCTTGCTAGGTGGTATCAAGCTCGAGGATTCAAGACCTGCCTGGTATGTGCTGACACATTCCGCGCTGGAGCCTTCGATCAATTGAAGCAAAATGCAACAAAAGCGAAGATTCCGTACTATGGATCGCATACACAGACCGATCCAGTGGTCGTTGCGCGGGAGGGTGTAGAAAAGTTCAAGAAAGAACGGTTCGAAATTATAATCGTCGATACTTCTGGCAGACATCGCCAAGAGCAGGATCTCTTCGATGAAATGGTACAAATTCAGAGAGCAGTCACGCCAGATCAGACTATTATGGTACTCGATGCATCGATAGGCCAGCAAGCTGAAGCACAATCGCGAGCATTCAAAGAGACAGCAGATTTCGGGGCCATAATCATTACAAAAACCGACGGAGCAGCAGCTGGAGGTGGTGCCATTTCTGCTGTTGCAGCAACACATACCCCTATCGTCTTCATTGGTACTGGTGAGCATATGCTCGACCTCGAACGCTTTAGCCCACAGCCTTTTGTTTCCAAACTTCTTGGTATGGGAGACATGGCTGGTCTTGTGGAACACGTACAATCGTTGAAACTAGACCAGAAGGATACGATGAAGCACCTTGCGGAGGGTGTATTTACTGTCCGGGATCTACGAGATCAATTATCCAACATTATGAAAATGGGGCCGCTGTCCAAGATGGCTGGCATGATACCTGGACTTTCAAATATGATGGGTGGGATGGATGACGAGGAAGGCAGTCTCAAGCTACGCCGCATGATCTACATATGCGACAGTATGACCAACGCGGAACTGGATTCTGACGGCAAGGTTTTCGTCAGTCAGCCTTCACGCATGACCCGAATAGCTTGCGGATCAGGTACAAGCGTTCGAGAGGTCGAAGAGTTGCTTACACAACACAAGATGATGGCGGGCGTCGCAAAGAAGATGGGAGGAGGTATGAAGAACATGCAGAAAGCGCAAGGTGCTATGGGTGGTGGAAACAAACAGCAACAGATGGCCGCCATGCAGAAACGATTACAAAGTATGGGCGGCGCAGGCGCTGGGAGAGGGGGCATGCCTGGAATGCCTGGGATGCCAGATATGGGCGCGCTTATGAATATGATGCAAGGCGGTCGAGGCGGCGGAGGTGGCGGGATGCCAAACATGGGCGGAATGGACATGCAATCACTGATGAATATGATGGGCGGTATGGGTGGCATGGGCGGTATGCCAGGAATGGGCGGTGGAATGACCGGGGGAGGAAGAGGACAACGAAGGTAAAAAGATGATACTTTGCGTAAAATACGATGCTCAACTTGAGGCACTGCAAATCGTTGGTGGTGATAGGCGTCCTTGTCCGGCTTTGCATATATGGCGTTGGACAGTGCAATGTGGTAAGGTCATCAGTGTGCTGTTGTTATTGAGATGTACAGTACACTTTCTGATAACTTTGATATCCAGACTATAGTCATCCAAATCAGTATCTAATTCTCATCGTATTCATTAACAAGAGGGTTTTGGGTAATGAGATCAGACAAATATTGCCTTTCTGTCCGCATGCCCGACCAGAAGAATGGAGCTCGGTTGGGTCCTTGGTTTACCAGAAATGATTGTAACATCATGACGTATCATAGGTAGTAAGGAAAGTACGAACCGGTTGGATTGCAGGCTCATACAAGATTATCATGGATGGAGTGAATTTTTTTGTTACACTTATCAGGTGGTCACCGTATCATGGAAGCACGCCCGAAGGGGCCCTCGCGGCAACTGTTTTAAAAGTGGATGAATTCTTCTGGACAGCATTTAGCATGATGCCAGCTGAGGTGATGTTGTGACTCGTGCTGGCTGCAAATCAGAGCTGCTGACGTTGGTTGTAGAGAAGAAAAAGTTAGACGAAGTTTGTCGGCTACAAACGTTTGGAGGGCCGCCAAGCCCAAAGCGCTAACGTTAGCTGGGACCTCCAAATGGATGGAATCACCTAACTGCGCAATGGCCGTGCCCAGCAAAAGAAACTCACACTTTCTCTCCACCTCCATTGCTCAAGACACTCCAGCCAGACTAATAGAGCGACACTTGAACGACCCACTATCTCACCATTCGACCTCTTAAATCTACTGCGACATCTGACAATCTATTAATCTACCGCTACATTCTCCGATACTTAAAATATCTCGACCGACCTGCTCGACCGCCGTGCTCCGCCCAAAGCCCATCTGTTCTTCCCATCTATACCCGACCAGCTTTACCTTCCTTCTTCGTAGCTTGTTCGCTCTTTTACACACACCAAGCTCGAAGACTCTCTTCTGATACCTTTGCTGTACTTTGTATTATATTATCTGATTCCAATGGATTCCAAGAATGACTTGTGGACTCGCCGATCGAAGTGAGTTCCCCACTTGAACGACTGTTACGCTTGAGAACTGACTGGCCTGCACCAAAGCTCTAGCAAGCTATCACTATCCACGAGTGACCGCGACAACAAGAATGATACTACAACACGTAATTTTCCCTCGAAGCGCTTCGGAGGGGAAGTCTCCTCGCACGGAGGTCGCTCAAACCCGTTCAATACAATGTCACCTCTGACTACCTCAAGTACAGCATCACCAACTACAAAGTCATCCGCTTCTTTTGGACTGGGCTCAGGCGCGTTCGCAAGCTTTGGGTCGGCCAGCAAAACCCCCAAAACCCCGGGCACGGCATTTGAGGTAGGTAAAGGCTCAAGTGCTGCACCTACACCACCACCACCGGCAGACAAGAAGGATCGAGAGAAAGAGAAGCCCACATCTAGGGCTGTTTCTCGCACAATGGGCGGATCATCAGCCACTTTACACTCTGACCATGACCGCGATACGGATCAATCCAATCCCGAGGATGCTCATAGCTCGCCGGCATATCCTCTGAAATATTCCTGGACTGTTTGGTACCGCCCTCCTACCTCGAAAAACTCCGATTACGAGAAGTCGATCAGGCCGATGTGCCGCATGAGCAGCGTCACTGGGTTTTGGAAGGTCTACACCCACTTGATCCATCCTTCGGCTCTACCCACTGTCTCAGACTACCATTTCTTCAAAGAGGGGATTCGACCGGTCTGGGAAGACGAGGAAAACAAGAAAGGTGGGAAATGGATCATGAGACTTAAGAAAGGGGTGGCAGACAGGTACTGGGAAGACCTCCTGCTCGCGTTGATCGGTGACCAGTTCGCTGAAGCTGGCGAGGAGGTATGTGGCGCGGTCGTTAGTGTCAGGAGTGGCGAAGATGTCTTCAGTATCTGGACCAAGAATGATGGGGGACGGAACGTGAAGATACGGTAAGCGACATGCAAACTCCTTTTACAGACGTCTAACAATGCACAGAGAAACAATCAAGCGTGTACTCAATCTACCGGCGGACACTATCATTCAGTGGAAGTCTCACGATGACAGCATCTCTCATCGCACTGCTATTGACCAGGCTCGGCAGGAGAAGACTACTCAAAATGCTACAGACAAGCGTAGAGGTACCTTGAGCGGAGACGGCAACGCAGCTAGCAAGGACAAGTAGGCTATCGCCATGTCGTGCCATGTCGTAACATGTCACGTCAAGTGTCCTAGATCATTCATGCCGATATTTGTTTGCATTAAGGTTTCAAGGGTTCTTGCATTTTTTTATTAGCGTTGTCTGGACGATTGGACATATTGGGACGGATGTATTGTGCGACTGCATCTGACATTAAAAGCGTCTTTGCGAGCTGCCTTTTGTATTTTTACCTCTGTACTTCCAGTAACGGCGCGACGGTTTGTCACTAGTCGGCATAGGAATACTGGAATCCTCGACGATTTGACGAGCTTGCATTGTCTATCATAAGGCAGGTGCAGGCCATAGCTCAATAAACAATGAATTCACTTGACAGATGCAACGCTATACTAGTTTACATAATAATATACCAAATAAGAGACGCAGTATTGCCTTTTCTGATTACAGATCTGGCATGATCTTCTGGCAGAATTTCTCTGAGCTGAACTGGACACTTTTTTTGGCCCAACCAACCTCGGGAAGTTCGTGAAGATGAAGTACCCACCAGGTGGGCGAACTCAACGTCACACCCTAGAATCAGAGCTCCCGCGTTACCTGCACTACAAATGCCGTTCACGAAGTACATATCCCTCGGCCCCAACTCATAACTCTCAAGAGTGTGAATATGAGGACGGGTATGACCGGCGACCAAGTTTGCGAAGAAGCTCCAAAGTCTCAGCGGGGCGCCCACAGAACAACTACCGTCGCAGATCAGACCCTCTCTCGGCCCACGAACAACAACAAGAAAGCAGGTACATGACTACGGACAGCATACTGCTTCAACAAGCTTGTGAAAATATTCAAAGGCCTGCCTCAGAGATTGTGAAATTCCAGACATTCGCCGAGAAACAAGTGGACGATAGTGCGCGGCAGGCGGGTGACTTCGACGAGGTGAGTTCTCAAGCCATGAACACTCCCCGTACGACCGATCATGAGAGGAAGTAAATGCTGATGTGTTAATGCAGAGCTCAGGAAATAAACAAGTTCGGCATAACACAGCTGCTCGCCGTGGCTCAGATTCTCGAGATCGTCGTCTTGCGGGAAACGGACGGTGTGTAAGAGGCCTTTGTGAGGATTCAAGGAGGATGCTGATAGATGACATAGCGACTCCGATACAAGATACGAGATTTCACAAGGTGCATGTGTCTCTAAGTCAGTCTTACTGCGACACAATTGGACTCGGTCACTGATTCATATGACAGAACGCCAAAAGATGGTCTCTTCCACTCGCATCTCAAATCTCCTCCTCAATACATCCAGGTAGCTCCGACCACCAACATGAAAAGGCAGAAGGTGCGTGAAATCCATTTGGAATTAGGCGTGAGCTAATAGACCCAGCCTGGCGGAGCTGGAAAAGTTCATCCTCGCAATGATCTAAACCGCCAATATGACCGTCACACCCTTGATACCCACAGTTCGAGAGGAAATAATGTTACAAGACTTTCTCGCTTCCCCAATCAAGATCAGGACAACATGGTCCAGCCAAACACGGGGAGACCCAGGATGGAAGACAATGATGATGGCGAGTTAGATCTACTCAAAGTCAGGACAAGGATGAGAACAGAATGGTCGTCTGAGCCAATGGACGAGTTCAGAGGGTCTAGGTCAAGGAAGCGATCGCAGGGTGAAGGGCAACTGTCGCCATTCTTCACAAGTCCAAGAGTACAACGCAAGTCACTACTTCAAGGTACCGGGCATCAAACGGAATATCGCGCAGTAGAGAACCGTATGAGAGTTTCGAAATCTTACTTGCAAAAGGGCTATGATTCGCGGGCACGGCTTCTGTCAACGTCACCACACGCACGTGGAATTACACCCGAGGACCCCCAAAGACCAGAAATAAACGCAACCGGGCTGAAAGACTTGAATTCATTGAAGAGAAATAGCCCGCATGTAACAGACAAGCTTATTGCGGTGCTGCTCACCAGTGAATATGAGAATATCACGTCAAAGAAAAGAGTTCAGAACGGGCATGAATCTGTTGCAAGCACGATGGCGAGATTAGACTCCCTTTGTTCGAGTCCAACACCTCAGTCGAACCTTCTGTCGGTATCACAACAGGATCCTAATATTAACAAGAAAAGATCTGTCCAAGAGAATGACACAGAGCCACAAGCCAAAAGACGCAAAGCCGATCATTCAACAGAGGAAGAGGACGATGAGCAGGATGAGCTCCAGATGGATAATCGGAAATTCGACGACCCAACGACGAAGACGAACCGTCGAGCGATTCATCTCTCACGTGACGAGATATCTGATATGGTTCAAAGTAACGAATCAATCAGAGTGCCTCTTATCCCTCCCAATTCGCTAGTAAAGACAAGTTCTAAACAACTCGAATATCATCCACCAACTCGAGATAGCAATGAGCATCTTACAGATCACGCGAGCCGGACACAGCCCAGCAGTGACACGTCATGGCCCTTGTCGTATTATATGACAAGCGAGATGCGTGAACCCATCACAAATGAAAATTGCGGGCTCATGATCGGACTGGACGGGCAAGAAGAATCTATCATTATCTCGATCGATAAGGAGAATGGGTCGAATTATGAAATTGGATCAATATCATTTCGTGAACTAAGATTACTCTCATTGTCGACTGGTGAGGACTGCAATATCAAACTGCACCTTCTGAATGGTAAAGATCTCAGGAAGCGTTGGTGTAATCTCACCTTCTTGAAGGCCTCAGAGTGTGAAACATTCTCCTCATATTTCAAATTACAACCTGGCGTCAAAATGAAGCAAACGTGAGCTCATCTTTATATCATACGCAATCCTACCGCATGTTGCTGATCCCTCCCTTGTAGAAAATCTCTCAATATCGAGAGAGGAAAGGACGAAGAAGAAGGCCGTGTTGGAGTACACCGAAAACAACCATCTGAACTAGAGGGTACTCGAGAAACTTCCAGTCACAAAGCTACACGCAAAGGAGGAGCTATTCACCAAGGAATGACAAGGACACTATGTACTACGTCACAGATGCGGAACGAAAAAGTAGATGGCCATGATAATAGCTCTCACAATAGGAAGTCGAACAAGTGTAACGCGCCAGAAAGCATCCAGGATAAGGTACCGGCTTCGCTAAGAGCGACTCGATCAAGCAATCGTGTCAACAAGCGACCGCCTGTGTCGTATGAAGAGAAGTCGCCCTCACTCAAGAAATTCTCGAAGAAGCACGGGCTAGGAACGCCATGGGACCAGTATGCCTATCCCATACGAAAATCAGCTCAATCTTACTAATAATTTGTAGCCCTGCCTACTTTCCACCGACCGGTCGTCCGCAGGCGTCTGTTCGGTTTGACGACCTCCCGAAGCTTGATGAAGGTGAATGCCTTAACGATAGCCTGATTGAATTTTACATGACGTACTGCCATGAGGAAGCCAAAAGGGAAAAACGTGTGCTTCCGGATTCCGTCTATATCTTCAACAGCTTCTTCTACACTTCTTTGACTCAAACGAGGAACTCTAAAGACAAAATCAATTACGACGCCGTTGCCCGCTGGACTCGGAAAGTCGATCTTTTTACGTATGAATACGTTGTGATCCCCATTAATGAGGAGTGAGTAACTATTCTTCTCGTGTCGCAAGACTGCTAACAAGAGCAGCTATCATTGGTATCTAGCGATTATATGCAACCTTCCGAAGATGAGCCGTAATCTGAACGAGGCTACAAAAGAACCGAGTCCTGCTGATGCGAAGACACCTGAGATGATGAATGAGTTGAAGGACAGAACTTCGAATATGCATCTGGATGATGATGTAGACAATACTACGGAAGATGCTGGCGAAGACCAAGGGGAATGGCCGGACCCCGAAGAGAACATACCGGCATACGTAACGTCCCCATTCAAGGGACTTGTATCAGAAGTAGCCGAAGGGCAAGCACGGAGCATACCAAGAGGCGTCTCTATCGGAGGCCTGGCAACATCAACTACCAAAAGGAAGTCTGTCAAGACTAAGAGAGGCCGTATAAAGTGTCTCTCTGAATCCGACGCAGCTGAGTTAGTTAGTTTCTCGCGGACCATTTTTGAAACTAACAAGCAATAGACCTGTCATCTTGACACTAGACTCACTGGGCTCGGCTCATCCAGACACTGTCATGAAACTCAAAGAGTATATCGCCCAAGAGGGAAAGACAAAACGGTCTATGGTCTCGAAGATACACAGATCTACGTCGGGCACAGCAGAAGCGATCCCCATGCAACGGAACTTTGTCGATTGCGGCATTTATGCCCTGGAATATTTCAAAAAGTTCATTAACGACCCGAAGGAGTTCACACGGAAATTACTTATGGGCCGCATGGACGCTCAAGAAGATTGGCCTGAGCTAGATTCTTCTTTGTTGCGAAGAGAGTTGAGAGAACTGTGCCAAAAACTCTATAAAGAACAAGAGGAGGTCAGGGCAGAACAAAGACGCCTTAAACTTGGAGCAAGGTCGAAGGTCGCTGGTCATTCGAAGAAGCCGGAACAGGCAGTGTCGTCCACCAGGGACAAAGACGTATCGCCGGTAGCAGTTGAGAATACACTTGACGATGATGGCACAGCGCACAAATACCCCAGCGGAACCGCGGAAGCCGTTACTAAGCAGACTGTTGCTGATCGTATTGGGACGCGGCAGAGTGCTTCTCCATGCACGCCGCTACTCCTCGCCAATGAATCGGGATCAGCTGCATCAGTTGAGCGTTCAGACCCGCAAGATGACGAGGATATCTCAAAACCCAACCTTTTAGTCGCTCCTGATGCACTTCAAGGCATCCCGGAAGCTTCCGAGGCACTAAACGAGAAGCAGCCCGAGAAGTCTTCCTTTACGCACAAGCCATCGGATGTGCTTGATAAAGCATCCCCTGAGGTTGCAGCATTGGATGCGGCGAGTCTAACAGAGGGGAAGACATCGGGCTTTGGATCTATCGATCCAGTCTTCGTCAACTCACAAGATAGTGGTACTCTCTTCGATGATGATAATAAGAAGGATGAATTTCACGTTCGTCATCATCATTCGTCTCCAGCTGCGGCAATAGACGAGACTCCAACCCCTGAGCGACAGCTCGGTTCTGATCACCCCGAACTCGAGAACAGGACAATCTTCGAGGATCTGAACAGATTGTCAGCCGCTACAGATACCCCAAAACCTCAACCTGCAAAGGTACGTTTAAAATCAAACAGCCCTACTGCAATTAGAACACCACGGCCATCGGGCAGGAAGAGACGCGGGGGCATGCCCCCGAAGCAGGTGCCTGGACCGGATGATAGCATCATTGAGATTGACTAGATCGGGTTGAACTGTCTCGTCGGATCACGACTTCTTTTCAGATAATTCGGCTGGTGTCTGGCGTTCCATGGTTTTTGAACCTCGATTTCATTTTTCTGTCTTCTCAAATCTGCATTGCCAAGGGAGTGCGGTGCATACGGGTCATTGATAGGAGCAGATTCCGAACCCCCTGCGAAGCGATTGAACTAAAAGCATGGCGTCTTGATTTGCGTAGTCACCGTCATATGAACTGTAAAAAGTAGCGACTCTATATCTGGTGAATGGATGTAACTAGCTGGGGCAACAAAGGGTGAAATAAGCACACCAAAACCAAAAGCGTAAAATACATTCAAACAAATTCAGAAAGCTGACTCTAATATACTGGCGATGCGTCTTGACACGTGTCGTCTACAGAAATATGAAAATAGTCGAGACAGCCTCATGCCTTGTATACTCTTCACTCCCGTTTCTACACGCTCACACCGCCTCCAACGCCGCCCTGACACACTCACTGAAACTCCTTGTCCACCTCCTCGAAATGATCCAAAAAACCCTGAAACATCTTCACACCCAACCCAGGATCCAGCGCTCCGGTCGTCGCTCTTATACTATGCATACTTAATTGCGGTAGCCCTGCGTCAATTGCTCGTATCCCAGTCGCCGCACTCAGCATCGGTCCCACCGTGCCACCACTGCGCGAATCGTTTCTGATCTGGAAGACCTGCAGCACACAGCCACACTTATCGGCGCAGCGCTGCAGAACCGCTGTCGACACGGCGTCTGTGGTCATATGTCCGTTCGAGTCCGCCGCAACCACAAGCCCGACGTTTAAGCGCGGTGCGTGATTTTCAAGGTACGCGCCGAGGAAGTTTGGGTTTACGGCGTGGGTGACGTCCGAGGAGACGATGAAGGAGTTTGCATAGGTGCGGGACAGAAGCGATACGGATGTGCCGTGGGTGGTGAAGGCGTCGACAATGCGGGACATGATGCTGGGGAGGAAGTTAGAATGGGCGCCTTGGCGCGAGAGGGAGCCGATTTCTTCGTTGTCGAAGAGGCCGACGATTTTGAGCAGAGAGGGGGAGGCGGAGGGAGGGGATTGCAGGAGTGCTTGGATGGCGGCCCATGAGCAGAGTTTGTCGTCGATGCGTCCGGCAAAGATGAATTCTTTGTCGAGGCCGCCGAGAGTGGCTGGCTGGGTATCGAAGAGTTCGAGTTCCCAGTTGATGATGGAAGAGGCTGAGGCGATGGTTAGCATATCGGCTTTGTGTAAGGTAGAAGAAGGGGGCTCACGTTCGACGCCGAGCTGCTTAGAGATGACCTTCATGAGACGGTGGGGCTGAGTAGAGGCGAAAGTCTTGAAGGCTTCACCCCCGAGGATTGGGCCTTCGCTCGAAAATCTGTCGTCATCCTTGTGGAGTGAAACACCAAGGTCACTGTTGTCGATAGCAATAATGGGTACCATCTGCGTCTCTTTGTTGAACGGCCCCTGAGACGCTGCTCCAAAGTGTGGAGCGAGTGTCGGGATTCTCGCGACTGAAACATTTAGCTGTGCTGGTGTGATATAAGCCCAGATAGCACGTACCTGGATAGTCAAGCTTTACCAGCCTGGAAACTATCTTGCCAGAAGCCTCCTTGACCAGTACGCGACCACCGATCCCGAGGTCACGGTCCCACCATGTATCGCCGAGACCGCCAGCGTATTGGGCAACTCCGAGCTGTACATAGCCTGCCTTGTTGCTCAATTTCGAGATTGGTTTCACTAATCAGTATCAGTGCTGTATCGCAGAAAGGGTTTCGAGCGGTTACATTTGGCAGTCAGTGCATCAATGTGCCCAGCAAGAATCGCGGCACCGTTCCCAGCTTCGTATTTGTCACCAACGACAAAAGCGACCAGACTGCTGCCATTGCGCTCGACAAAGTACCTTCCACCTCTTTCGAGCTTCCACGCATCCCGTTCCGAAAGCTTCTTGTAGCCCTGAGACTCCAAGTCTTTCCCCACGGCAGTAACAGCATGGAAGACTGTAGGGTTGTCTGACAAAAACTCGCAGAAAGGTTTGGCGTAGTTAATGGGGTCTAGTTGTTTGCGCGTCTGTGCTGAATGGGTCGAGCACGATTCGACATGCTGTGTTGTCGGTTCTGAATACCCGACGCCCTGTTGACCCGTTTCAATATGACCCCGGCTCTTGGAGACCTTCACGGCTGCTTCTTGGTTTTCAACAGTCTGCTCCTTCACAGTTGCGTCATGAGCGAGCGCCAGTTTGCGCACGGAGGCATTGGTAGTGGCATGCATCTGCGCAGGGCGTTCGAAGGGCAGATTGAGCGCCATAGTCCTGGGAGCCTGGAGACCTGTTGCTTGCACTGGTGAACGTTCATGTTGTTCGCCATAGCGCTGTGAGATGCCGATAGTAGAGGCTGCTTTGCGGACGTTTCGAGTCATCTCGAGGTGGCTATTATCAAGGAGATGAGGGAACACAGGTGACGTCTCGTTCACTTGATGTACATGCCGAGCGAGCTACAGAACCCATCCCGACATGACTACAGTATGCATGGTCGCGATGATCATCGGCATATCTTCAGCCTCAGGTGTCGATCACGTGGAGGAGTCAAGAAACCCACGTCCAAGACTCACTTGATATGCATGCAATGCGCTGCTGCGCATCCTCATAATCAACGTCACTCCCAACAAAACGCGTGCCATTTACGCAGATTGGCTCCGCTCTATCTGGATCGTATCCCTTTCCACGGTCGAAAACTTGGTGACCTCGTCCTTCGCCATGGCTTCCCCCTCGGGACGCAACCTCTCAGACTCCTCCTATACGTTGCCGTCCGACAGCGAGAACTACGAGGCCAACAATGAGCTTCTACCCTCGCCCCCATCCTCCTCCAGCTCTCCTCTGATCCTGTACTCTCCGCCTACGGTGTGGGGCCTGGTACGCGGGGCTGCAATCAACCTGATACTTCCATTTGTGAATGGCTTGATGCTTGGGTTTGGGGAGCTCTTTGCTCACGAGTTGGCATTCAGGCTGGGATGGTCGGGTACAAAGGTAGGGGAGGCGCGTGGTCTCGAGGTCCAATTTGTCGTTCCTCGGGCTATTTTCCTTTCCCTGGGTCTCGCCGCATTCTCCTGTCACGATGCTAACTTTGGGCACAACTAGATATTTCCCACACACCGAGTCGCGTCGAGAAGTGTTGGTCCGGGTGTTGAGATGGTAGATGACCCTATTGAACGACGACGAAGAAATGGGCGGGAGATGGAGGCGTACACGAGTCTGGAGTAGTAGCTTTTGAAAGTGACAAGACGCTTCTGCAAATGTCACGGGAGTGAATATAGGCACTGGCTTCGGGAATACATATGCGTGCTTTGGTCGCCTGTAAATACATGGATTGATCGGTGACGGCTGTACAGCAGACGTCGCGTTTGAAAGGAACAATAAGAGGAAGCATCTCTAGACCCGCAAACCTCCACCACACTATTTAGCTCCCAAATTTGGACATGGACTTGATCCTCGTTGCACGATCTAGGTATAATTGATATGATGAGCGAAAGCTATGCAAGCAAAAAGCCCGCATTAACGTGAACATGTTGGTTGCGGCAAGCAGCACGAGGATCGATTCAGTTGATACATGATGCAAGCTCGGACCACCTCTCGACTGAATTTACTACCTACATCGACCTCCGCTTGACACCACCAAGCTTTCTCCTCCGCCTCTGTTGCTACATACGCGAGACGCGACATGACAATGCTTCCAAGCAGAGGGTTAAGACCCGTGTTGACACACGCGCGATTGCAATTGAGATCTTCCGTGATACGTCAAAAAAAGGTACGTTCCGCACTGCACCAAGCCGAACTCGTCGTCGAACCTTTGGCGACCATCTGACTTGTAACTTGACTTTTACTGATGGCCACTGTTGTAGTTTTCAACCTCTCCCTCAATATCTTCTCCCGTCCCGCGATGGCGCTCCCCGCAATCCTTTTCACGAATCTACGCGCAGACGAGACCTAGCCTGGCCTGCTCTTCGGTCACAGCATCGCTACATGCACCGCGCTTCTACTCGTCCGAAGCACCACTGGACCCTTCCACGACCGCATCTGCAAATACTGCCGCAACGGGCGCTCCGACCTCGATTCCGTACGACTCGGCGCTGCCTCAATATGAAGAGCTTAAGAATCTGGACTTTGCATTCGGTGCCAACGAGCAGAACATGGGCTACTTGAAGGACTTGGGCCTGGACTTTGGGTGGGGACCGACGTCGGTGATGCAGTATCTGCTTGAGGTGTGCCACACCGGCATGAACGGTCTGATGCCGATGCCATCATGGTGGGTGGCCATTGCCATGGTCGCAGTGATTGTGCGCGTGGGCATAACACCGCTGTACAAGTCGACGGTAAACCAGGCGGCGCGAATGAGGGCGCTAGTTCCGGTCACGGCGCCCCTCCGGGAAGAGATGCAAGCAGCGTCCAACGCAGGCGAAATGGCGAGATACAGGCAGCTCGCTGCGCAGCTTAGCGACGTCTACAAACGTTCCGGGGCGCTGCCCAGTCCCGCCTCGTTCCTGCCAGTATTCATCCAGGGCGTCTGTGGCTATGGCATGTGGAAGCTGCTGCGCAACATGGCCCAGCTGCCCGTGCCGAGCATGCTTGACGGCGGCTTCGGATGGATCTCCAACCTGGCCGTCGCCGACCCGTACTTTATCCTCCCCATCGCAACATCCCTGATCATGCACGTGTCCGCAAAGGTGAGTCGCCCTGGATTCCACACACTCTCTGCCTTTGCAATCTGACAGCAGCCACACAGCGCGGCAACGACAGCGGCCAGCCCCCGCCCGAGGGCTGGCAACGGAACCTCATGCTCTACTGGCTGCCCGGCCTCTCCGCCGTCATCACCTCCTTTCTCCCCGCCGGCGCCCAGCTGTACTTTGCCATCAACACGATCCTGATGCGCGTGCAGGGCGAACTGCTCCGCTTCAACGGCTTCCGCAGAATGCTTGGCGTCGAACCCTTGTACGACCTCCCGCCGCCCCCTGCGTCGTCATCATCATCATCGCCCAAACCCTCAGATAGCACTGCCGGCAGCATGAGATACCAGAAACCAAACCGCACAATCGACACCAAGCTCACAACCACCAAGCTCGGCAAGACCGCCGCCCCCGTCCAAAAGGACGAGCCGGAGGCGAAGAAGTGGTATAAGCCCTGGACGTACGATAATTTTCAGAGCAGCAGGGCGTCTTCGGCCGCGGCGGACGGCGAGGATGCTGAGGAGAGGTATCGGGCGCGAGCGCGGGCGTATGAGACGCAGCGGCAGGCGGATGTTAAGGCGAGGAAGGAGGAGGCGAGGGCGGAGAGGGAGAGGAGGTTGAGGGGGTAGATGGGGGTGGGATGTGTCTTTTGAGAGACTTGGGGAGGGGGGAGATGGGGGGTGGATGTATCTTTTGAGAGACTTGGGGAGGGGGGTTGTGTAATTGTGTGTGTATGTATGTATGTATATATTGAAAGAGGTTGCGCTGTGCTGTCATGTAAACTCTTTGTGTGTGTGTGTGTGTGTGTGTGTGTGTGTGTGTGTGTGTGTGTGTGTGTGTGTGTATCGTACCGTATCGTATCGCATCTAGCATCCAGCATCCAGCATCTATCATCCAATCTAACATCTAGCATCTAATCTAGCATCTAATCTAGCATCTAATCTAGCATCTAATCTAGCATCTAGCATCTAATCTAGCATTTAATCCAGCATCTAATCCAGCATCGAATCCAGCATCTAATCCAGCATCTAATCTAGCATCAAGTCCCATCATACACCACCAAACAGGCAAACACATTCAAGAAAGCCCATCCATGCACACACCTCTCCCTCTCCCCCTCCCTACCCCCCTCTACAAAATCCCCCAACCAACCCAACCCAACCCTCCAAACAAACAATCACACATCACCCCACCGCCCATCAACCCCACAATCCCCATCCCCATCCCTCTCACCCACACCAACCCCAACACCCCTCTGCACCCGCAACCTCCCATCCCCATGCTCATACATGCCCAACTCCAACACATCCCCGCGCGGATCCCACGTGCGTCTGATATCCATCTCCATCTCCCTTGCCCTCCCCCTGTCCCTCCCTCCAGTCCCCTGACCACTACCAGTATACGCAGCACGCCCCGCACCCCAATCCCCAACATCAACAAAATCAAGACTAAGCACGGCATTTTCGACGCCTGCGTAGAGGGATAGCGGGGATGATAAGGATGAGGACGAGGAAGGGGAGGAAAAGGAGGACGAGGAGGAAAAGGATGAGGGCAGACAGAGGGCGTAGACGGGAGAGTCGCGTGTGCGGCGGTGGCGGGGGGTGCGGTTTGTTGTGCGGTGTGTGTTTGTGCGGTGTGTGTTTGGGGAGTATGTGGTGGTGGTGGTGGTGTTGTTGTTGTTCCGGGGATTGGCGAAGAGGGTGTATGGTTTACTTCCAAACTCACTCCCACTTGCATACCCACTGCTAGACCCACCCGCAGAAGCAGAAGCAGACCCAGCATCCCCATCCCCATCCCCGCCAGACCCAGAAGCACCCGCAGAAGCAGCAGCAGAGAGATAAGAATACGCCCGCCCGCCCGACACCCGTAGATCGAAAAACCTAAGCATGGAGTGGCGCGCACAGCCCGCGACGAGGCGAGGGCGTAGACGGGGGAGGAGTCGTGCGGGTCGGTGTAGGTTGATACGTGTTGGTGTGGGGAGCGGGTGTCGTGGAGGCTGTTTTTGGGGGGTTAGATGGTTGTTAAAAGGGGGGGAGGGGGGATGGGGGAACGAACCGAACCACCCCATCATAGCACCCAGAAAGAAACACCTCACCAGCCACAGCATGCCCCGCAGCGCAGGACATACCAGGAAGCGGAATAACAGGATACACAGACGTTGCTTTACCTCTACTATAGAGCAGCACAGAGGAGGCATCATCCTCATCCCCGTCAGCATGAAAGGCATATTTGCGCAGGGGCACAGGGTGGAAACCAGTAGGCGTGACGGCGTAGATATGCAGGGGCTCCGTCGAGACACCGAGGCCGACGGCAACGCGGGTAGGCGAGAGGAAGGTTGACGACCAGATGCGGCGGTTGCGGGTGTTTGGCGGGAGGATGTCGAGGGTGTGGTTGGGGGGGATTGGGTGGGGTGTGCTGTTGTTGCTGCTGTTGCTGTTGTTGTTCGGAAGCGGGTACAGAGCGAGGCAGGAGTCGGATAGACCAGCGACGACAAGCTCGTTTGATATATCGGAGCTCCGGACATGACGGGCTCGGGTCTCGAAGAGTGCGTCCTGCCGGACTTGGATCCGGATCCGGGGTTCGCTGGGTGTCGTGCGCAGCAGGCTGAGATACCCCTGTGGTGTGCCGATGAGGATTCTGTCCTCGGCAGACACCTCCAACGACCTAACAACCTTCAACGTCGTAATGTCGTCTCTGCCCTCCTGACTTCCCTCCCGCCGCCACGTAAACCAATTCACTTTACGCCCGTACACGTCAACCTCCCCTTCCTCTTCCTCTTCACCACCACCACAACCACCACAACCACCCCCCCCAACCCCCCCCCCCCCCCCCCCCCCCCCCCCCCCCCCCCCCCCCCACCCACAAACCCATCCACACAAGGCCGAAACCCCATCGTCTGTTCGCCCACCCTCCCCGTCACACCACCATCCACACCACCACCACCCCCCCCCAACCGGCCGAACATACCTAGCCACAAACGCCCGTCGGTCCCAACACCGCGACAAACCAGTCAGACAGCGCGCTGCTGCCTCGGCGTCGCACGGAGACAGCGGTTCGACAGCAAGCGAGGGAAAGCGCGCCCGCAAAAAGACGCGCCACCCTTCTTCGCGGGCGAAGGTGTGGAGGGTGGAGCAGGTTTGGGATAGGCGGGCGAGGGCTTGGGCGGTGGGGAGGTGGGTGGTGATTTGGATGAGGAGTTCGGGGGGGAGGGAATGGAGGGAGGGGGGTGTGGGTGGTGCTGTGGGTGGTGCTGTGGGTGGTGCTGCTGTGGGATTGGGCTTTCTGGGGGGTGGTGGTGGTGGTTGGGGGTCTTTGGGTTGCATTTTTGGGATTTGTTGTGGTGTTGTGGGTTTCTTATCACTTACGGGGGGGGGGGGGGTTGGTCTTATAGAAGGTTTTATAGAGTTTGGGGGAAAGATGTCGGTGGGTTGTGGAATGACGTCGCTCCGAGTCCCGATGGGTGGAGGCTGAGTCATATATGCGCGCACAAGCCTTGGAGAGTTATAGTCTTGAATATTCGAGTCATACATACATCCTACGTGCAAGTGACAAAGTGACTCAACATGCGTTGTTCGATTAGGCTGTTGAGAAATCTCGGCTCTCGAGTCAGCGCCGCATGTGTACCTGGTGCAGATCATGAGCTTGTTGTCAGCAAATCCACCAGATCCCGGGTAGAACGTAGAGCAGGT
Source organism: Pseudovirgaria hyperparasitica (assembly GCF_010093815.1). Lineage (NCBI taxonomy): Eukaryota > Fungi > Ascomycota > Dothideomycetes > Acrospermales > Acrospermaceae > Pseudovirgaria > Pseudovirgaria hyperparasitica. The sequence goes on from NW_022985563.1 coordinate 401,077, forward strand.
CAGAGTCGTCATATCTATTACAATCGCACGTCTACTACAATCGCCCAACAACCAATACCTCTATGCAAAAAAGCCCCGAGTCTTCACTCTGTCCAGGCCCCCCATCATACATGACTAGACATGTGTGGCATACAACAAGCTGCTGCTGCAACTCCTCTCTCCGCCGTTCGTTCGTTCGGGACAAGTTCCAGCTCCGTCTTCATTACTGTATACTCTCTCAAGCAACTTTTGTTGGTACAACAGGCGTGATAAATCGCCGTGACAATGAGCGCCATCGTCGACGAGGATGACGACGACGAGCCTCGGGGTATATGAACATGGGCTTTCCGCTCTCCCCCCTTCTGCCATTCAAATCCGTGCGATGCAACCGGTCATTTGGAACAAACGAAAGAGAGACAGACGATGCGGCGATGTCAAAACGCCTTGAAACTGCTGCTGACAGAGACGCCCAAGAACAACAAGCAAAAACAAAGCGCCACGCTCACTATACAAACATGAGAAAAGTCCCGAGATCGAAAAAAAAAAAAAAAAAAAAGAGAATCAGACCCTCCCCTTCTTTGCACTGCCGCCCAAGTCATAGTCTCTCCATCCGCCCAGGCTGCCCCACGCCGCAAGCACGTCCTCGCTCACGCTACACCGCGTGTCTACGGTCGGGGCCAGACTTTCGCGGTTCACGTTGCGGAACATCTTGCTCTCGCGCCGCACACTCGACCGGCTGCCCGCGCTCCTTCCACTAAGCGTGGATGCGTTTGTGCGCCGCGAGGCCGTGCGGACGGGGATGGCATGGAGATCGAGGGCATGGTCCAGTGAGCACTCGCGCAAAGCTGTTGGAGGTGCTCCTCCGCCTCCTCCGCCTCCTCCGCCTCCGCGACCTGGCATGCCGAGGGTGGACTGGCTGCCTTTCTCGGAAAGGCCAACCAGGGAGACGCGGTTGGTGCTGGAGACAGGAGATATAAAATCGACGACGGAATGGGCGGGAATGACGCTGTCGTCATCGCCGCTGAGACTGGGCTCGCTGTTGGCAACTTTGACGCGAAGATCGTCGTCGTCCGTGGTGCCAGGGGTGGCGGGCGAAGGGAGTGGCGAGGGGGCAGAGATGCTCGCCGAGGCAATGCTTCCAGTGTTGGACGGGGATGGGAGGGGTTGGTGGTGGTGGTGGTGGTCGAGTTGGGCGGCATAAGACGGGGCAGTAGCCGGGCGGGCGTCGCTGGTGACGGCGTCTCGCCAGGTGTGGGAGCAGTTCTTGGGGCCGCCACTGGAGGCAACAGGGACGGGGTTTTGGCCAAGTGCGCCACTACGAAGAATGTCGGAGCTACTGACCCTACTCGAGGTTATGATGCGCGATGGGCGATGCTTATCGGTCTGCGGTAGGGGCACTCGATCACGAGGGGGCGATGGAGTGGCAGCGTCGGAGAAGAAGGTGGATGTTATGGGTGTAGGGGCAGCTGGGAAGGCGTTGATCATCTCAGTCGAAGGAGAGACTGCTTGAGAAACGGCAGAGGTACCGGTGGTATCAGTCGTCTTATCAGCGAGTAGTTGTTGTTCGTCTGTCGGCTTGTCATCCGAGGCGTCTTGTCGAGAATATCTGCCCATGCCAATCGCCGTTTGGAAGCCTTGACTGAAGCTCTGCTTGGCCATTGCAGCTCGCTTCTGGCGCATCATTTCGAGCAAAGCCTCTTCTTCTTCGGTGACAGCCATCAACTTGTGGCCATCACGTGATCGTGTTTCACTCTTTGCCGATTTGCTGCTACGGATACTTTCTGACTCTGCACGCAGTCCTTCCGTCTCGGTCGTCATGTCAAGTCCCGAGGTTCGAGGACGGGCCCTGTCGTCGCGGGTGGAAGAGGATTCGTGCCGCGAGACACTCCTGCTTCTTGATGGGAGGAGGTCAGCGCGGCGTGAGGAGGCATGGTCGGTTTGCGGTAGCGGCAGCGATGGTGCCGGCGCGTACACCATCTGTATCGTACCAGCTTTACTGGAAGACGTAGTCCGAGCACTGACGTTGCTCCGGTTTGAAGGGTGTCTCAAAGCACCGGGTGTCACCTCATAAGCATGCGCTTTCCCTATGATGATCTCGCCTTCAGCACTGGACATGAGACTTTCCCTGACCGGAATCTGCACAGGGGTCGGAAGAGGAACGGCAGCGGACGCGGTGTCTTCTCCGTTGTCGCCTTCTGATGATGACATGGACAGGGCGCTTGTCGTTCTCAAGTCCAGTTGGGCCATGCGGCTTTCTTTGGTCCTGGCAGAAGCAGCTTCAGTCAGATTACTAGTGACCGAATAGGCGCTCGACTTGCGAGAGGGATATGCGGGTCTCTGCTGCTGAGTGGGAGAGATGATGTCTGAAGGAGCCGGCTCTTTCCGCGCAAGATCTTGGTTACCAGACATTTGATACTTTTCCCACTGCAAGGCTTGACCATTGACCAAGACTTTGCCCAAAGAGCTCTTGCGCCTCGGCAGCTTGATCGGCACTTGTTCGGTAGGGGTTGGTGTGTCGGCAGTGTCGTCTTCGTCACTCGACAGGGCGTCGAACCAGTGCTGGACGCCCTTGGGAGGTCTCCTGACATTTGTCTTGGCACGCTCCAGTGGATCTGCCGAGCGAATGTTTGGTGATGGTTGGCGGAGAGAGCTGTCGGTCGAGGCTTGGCTTCGAATGGATTTGGTGTATTGATTTTGGCCCCGAGCAAAGTATTCGGACGAGAGGGAGATTTGTGAGGGAGAGTTTACAAACTTGTTCGGTGAGAGGAGACCATTGTGGTCATGCTGATGGGCCCTGGGTCTGGGAAAGAGCTTGGACAGGTCCAGCCTGGATGGCTTGCGTGACGACTTTTCTTTCCGTGATTTTGATGCTGTAGAAGCAGATGTTGTTGATTTCGAGTCCTCATCCGCGGTCGAGATGTGCACAGGGGTATATCCTTTCCTCAGGGCCATGTCTCTCACAGCCGAGTTGGACGTCTGCTGCGAAACGGAGAGGGGTATCCGTTTGGAGTCGTAGTAGGAACGGATTGTCGAAGAGGAGTTCTTGTGCGAGACATGATGGAGGGTGGAAGTAGTGACTGAGGATATGGCAGAGTAGTCTTCGATACCAAGGGCATTGGAGGAAGCGCGAGAGCCAGTCGGGGGACGCAGACTGCCGAGTTGAGGGGGCAGAACCAGTCGTTCGGTCGAGTCGTAGGGTGTTGCTTCGGGCTCATACGAGAGGTCGGCAGTGGTGGCAGGTATAGGTAGGTTGGGTGCAAGTCGTCTGCTGTTGTTGTGGTGGTGGTGGTGGTGTGAGGGTGTGGCGGTGTGCAATGGAGCCGGCGAGGAAGTTGGAGTGGTGACGGGCAGACGTGCATGACCCAGCAGCCTCTCTGCCTTTGAATTGCTTATGGAGCCATCTATCCGCACGATTGGGACCCTCTCTTCGGTGACGAGATTGGATGAAGCATTGCTCTTGCGCCGAGTGAAACCGAATCTTGAGCTTCGTCCCATTGTAGGTGCATGTCAAGACGACCCACAGGCGGGTATGTAGGCGTCGGTCGGAGGATTGATGTGACAAGAGGGAGTTTGGAGGAGTGGTCTCGTTTCGCGGAGGTGCTGGCTGCAGGGACGAAGAGTCGGCAGGTCGAGAGGGTATGGAGGAATTGAAAGTGGAAGATCTAGAGGCCAGCTCGCATGATGGAAGAAGGGTAATGGTAAGTAGGAGAGGGAAGCGAGGTATTACAGAAGAGGCGAGACCGCAGGGAGGATGGAGGGGTGGAGGAATGACGGTCCCAGAGGAGTAGTCGAGCGCACATCCAAAGTCCGGTAGGGGTGGTGGAGCGAAGAAGGGGATTTACGGCGAGATATGAGGCGACAGGGGGAGACCACGGCCGCGGAGGGGGGAGGAGAGGGATTATACAGGGAGTTGTAGGAGCGGTAGTAGTAGTAGAAGAAGAAGAAGGGAATAGAATGTGGGGAGGAGGTTGTAGATGTAGATGCAGTTGGCTGTAGTAGCTATAGGAGGAGGAGTAGTATTAGTGGTAGGAGTAGTAGTAGTAGTAGTAGTAGTAGTAGTAGTAGTAGTAGTAGTAGTAAGTAGTAGTAGTAGAGAGAAGGGCGTCAGGAAGTCAAGGGTGTGGTGGCGTAGTTTTGACAGGTCAGGACCGACAGACAGGTCAATGGACAGCGAGCAATTGGCATGGGATTATAATATTAGAAAAAGCGACAGGACGAAGGATGCAAGAGAAGGAAAGGAAGTGATGGAATTGAGTGAAAGAGTAATTATGGGATGTATGGTGGGTGGTATGCTGCCTGTTCCCTGTCGGACTCTTGACTCTTGGCCAGCAGCGTAGGTGAAGGGGGGGGCCTAGCTGGCAGCAGCAGCAGCAGCAGCAGCAGCACAGTCCAGCGTGCGGCCAGGCTATCAATCCTCCCGCCAAAAGCAGAGGAAGAAGAAAGACAGTAACTAATTATTAGAATCATGTTCGATTATGATGATGGTTGTTGTTGTTGTCTTGGTTGTGTGTAGGGCGTCAGGGAGGGGAATGACATGCAGCAAGCTAATAGAAGTGTAGAGCAGTCTGTCCGTCGGGTGTGACTCCGGTGCGTGTGTGTGCCTGTCCTGTGCCTCGACTACATGCTACATGCTACTACTGTAGGCTGTCTGCACGATGCAGGTTGCATGCACTGCCATGCAGCAGCACGGAGAGTATCAGGCATTCATTAATTGATCAATCAATCAAGAAGAAGACAAGCCAGACGAGAGAGAGAGACACACACACACACACACAGACAGACAGAAAGGAATGGGAATTGGGATGTGCGACTAGGTTTGTTAGGGAGGGGGGGGACACGGGCACTGGCGAGGCTCCTGTTCAGTGATAGTGATCAGTGATGTGTGTGTGTGTGTGCGTCAGTCATCCTGGAGTTGTGGTGGTGGTGACAGTGACAGTGACGGCTATTAAGCCGACTATTGAGGTGGAGTCAGGGCAAGTCAGGGCAAGTCAGGGCAACGTGGGCGGTCGACGGCGCGAGAATGGGCGGGTGGGTCAGCAAGAATAGGCTGCTGCTTGGCTGCTGCTTGGCTGCTACTAGGCTGCCACTACCGGATCTGTCCCCCTAAGCTCAAGGTCGAGGCTCAGAGCTAAGAAAAAGGCTTAAAGAAGGGCCTGCACCCCTCCCCTAGAAAACACAGACGAGTTTGGCTCTCTCTCCAGTCTCCAGGGCTGACAATGTGTCATGGTCCACCGCCAATTCTGTAGGGGGCCATCCATGCTGCTAATTACATACACTATACATCCATGCTGACCACAAACTTGTCGACGTGGAGAGAGAGAGAGAGAGAGAGAGAGAGAGAGAGAGGGACTGAGAAAGAGGTATTGCTTCCTGTGCGCAAGTCCAAGACTGCGCGATGAGACACAGGAAAACTCCGTTGTGTGGAGATTAGACTGCAGAATCGAGCAATCCAGCGTCACACGATTCTCCATCTTCACTTTACTCACTCAATCAGCCTTGCGCCATCCATCAATCCACATGGCCATGGACAGAGCAACAGGAGAGACAGACAGCCAGACAGCCAGACAGACAGCCTACAGGGATCCCGCTGAGCCCGCAGCCCTAACCAACCCTCCCTACCTACACTACTACATGCCACACACAACGCCAATAATTATGTGCATGAACCCAACAACCTAATCAATCTCTCAACTCTCTAAACTGATACTGTCATACCTTCTTAAAACTTGCACTTCTCCTCCGAATTAATCAATCGCCTTTTTGTTTGCCCTTCTTCGCTAATTACCTGCCTCGGTCTGCGTGCATAGGTAGGGGGGTCTACAGTACTGATCTCTCTCATTTCAACCGTGGGCGCGTGCGTATATACCACTATCACTACACCACCGACAACCCAGCATCTCAATCCATCGCCCGTCCCTCTAGCTTCACCCAGCACCACCTAATAATTACCTACTCCGCCAGTTCTACAAATCAGGCAAAAAAGAAAAACAATAAAATAAAATAAAAACCGGGGAGGGGTCCTCTAGATCTCCTGAACCATCTGATCTTTCGCGAGAGATCAGGGTCAAGACTCTCAAGACGCCCATCCCTGGCTTCTGCTTTTCTTCGCGTGTGTCGGTGCTCTATCTTAGATGATGATGGGACGATGGAAGATCCACCAGGCCAAAAGTCGCCGATGAACTCCTTGAAAGGTAAAATAGAATATTCATCGTCGTTGGTATTAATTGGTGACAAGTCTTGGTCCTTTGCTTAATCATAGTAGCGTCGAAACTTGGTCCCAGGAATAATTAATCGTAGACTCCACGCACACTGCACACCTCCTATCCTATCATGTCCGAATCCGGTTGGTCTACGGGTCCTGCCCCTTACCTACTTACCACCTCGCTCCGCCATCTCCACGCCACCCGTCCGTCAAACAACTACAATACACGGCACCTCTCCCTTAATACGTCCTGCGCGTTTCAATAGGAAATAGTGCTGGCTGGACACTAAGATCAGATTCTAGATTCACCCCCTCTTCGGCACTAATTAAATCAGCTACAGCTTAGGCTACCTGGGTTGTTGGTTAGTAGTAGGCTCAGGCTCAGGCTCAGGCTCCGGCACCACGCATTATTGACAGACCCGCCCGGCTGCATGCTGTCGCGTGCGCAAGCCTCCCTCGCCGGCACGCGATGAATACACTTTGCTCTCTTTGCACGACACACTCTTGCACGACACTCTCTTGCACGACAATGCTCGGTTGAAACGTGCGTGTCTTGCATGCAATTTCGCTGCCTCAACACGTTTCGCGAGTTGGTTGGATTTGGTTAGAGCATCACCTTACTGTCTTCAAGCCGCACGTCCCCATTGGCATGTTTGCTGCTGTATGCAGGTGATTGCTGACCCATACAGACAGCCCTGTCGTCGGAAACATGCAACACCGCATCAAGCAAAAAGCATTTCAATCCTCAACGGGTGCTGCTTGTGCTACTATTTCGAGCTCGCCGTCTCTATATTTGGCTGTGCTTACTTAACTCGTCCTATGCATGAACGGACCCCAACGATCGACCGCCAGCCAGCAACATGGAGCTGTTGAGCAGCCCACAGCAGTCAACCTCAATCAGAGTCCCGTACACCGTATCCTCCGGCAGATCGTGTCGTCGTATCTATATTTTTCGTAATTGCTGCCTCGACTTCAGCGCGAAGGATCGCACGTGTGATGGGACCTGGGGCGGGCTGCCAGACAGAGGTATCAGTCCTACGCAGCCCAGTCGTTGAGGTACCGCTATTTCTGTCCCCACCGCGGATCTGCGCGTGACGTCGTGCTGAATCCTTCGCAACTGTTGCAACCACCAAACTTTGGTAGCAACTCACTTCAATACACTTTGCCACGCCCACGCCTGAACCCATCTCCCTATGCCTTCTTCACTTGCCGACTTCTCTTACAACAAACAAACCCAATTGTCGTCTCGATACTGCCACCTGGTACACCTTTCCTTCCCCCGGCCTTCTCCAATCCAACCGCAAGCATGGAAGCACTACACCCGTCCCGCGAATCAATGGAGCTCGCGGAGCCACCGAAGCCTTCTCCGTTCTTGGCACTCCCGGGCGAGATTCGAAACTCCATCTACGATTACGCGGCCGACTGGAACGACGTTGGACGAACCATTGAACGCATCCATCGTCAGGTACAGCAGAAACTCAACCATCGGACCCCCAAAGGTCCCGCCATCTACGACAAGGAAGTGTGGGATGCCGTCGTTGCCCAGGCGTCGCCAAAGCGGACTCCAACCATCTTCTTGCTGAACCGTCGGACTTATGCCGAAGCACGTGCTCGACTGGAGAAGAAGCCATTGCTGTTGCCTGCCTTGCTGCCCAGGTGTGTCGTTCTCCTGTGGAGGAGCAATCGTCGTGGGAACGGCCAGGACTATCAGAATACAAAATGGTGCCTCGAGAATCTGATCTCGACCGCGACGCTGCAGTCCGTTCCTGATCTTACCGTCACGGTACAGCCGTTCATCGACTTTTTGATTCCGTCGGGATATCTGCCATGGCCGGAGCGGTCATGGCACTGGCCACTCGCTCCGTTCAGCAACATCAATGAGGACAATCTGCTGGCGTGGGAGACCAGACACTTGACAGTCGTGTTCCCAAGAGCGTATCCGGTCAACTACTTGCAGAGCACTATTCGTGAGGTGGGTCTTTTTATTTTCAGGTTCGGTCACGATTGAATGATGGAAGCCTACTCGAACATCACACATCCGAGACCCGAGACTCGGTCGAGACGCCTTTGATATCTCAACATGCTGATACCCAGACCAGATCGAGCGAACTCTTCTCCCTTCAGCCCGGCTCACGATATGCCTCTCTCTCCCCGACACAACCGGATGGTCAATCCTGCCACGGTCTTCAATCCCGATCAATTCCCGTTCACACTCCCACCTAGGCCTCCCCTCGAGCGCCCAAAAGCGTGCCCTCGCAATGCCACCGCCAGTCCCCCGACCCTACGTCTCCCCCCTCCGCATCGCCCTCACAACGGCCGCATTCTACCTCCTCCCCCTCGTCCTAGTCGCCGCCCTCACCGCCATCCTCCCACCCTCAATCCGCAGCTCGCTCTCCCCCAGTCTGCAAACCTGGTCCCTCGCCTTCACCGCACGCATCTCCTTCCGCCTCTTCCTCTACGACCTCATGACCACCTTTGACATCCTCCTCTCGCCGCACCCGCACCCGCACGCCCCGCTCTGGTCCTGGTCCGCCCTGACCCGCGCCCAGCTCAGCCCGCTGTACTATCCCCTGCTGTACGCCTCCCAACTCGTCCGCCCGTTCCGCGTCAGTCCCGTGAGCAAGATGGCCCTGGGCGTGGTGTTTTTGTACGGTGGTACCTGGCACACGCCGGGGGATTGGCAGCAGGGTGTGGCGTTTGTGAGTGGCGGGTGGACGTTTTGGGCGTGTACGCTGGCGAGCTTTGGATGGCGCTATTGGCAGGAGAGTGTGCTGGACTTGGGCGCGTTCTTTCCGGGGAGGAGGCTGTGGATTGGGATTTGACCTGATGCGGGGGGGGATGCATCACTGTAGAAGAATGGGAACGAGAGCGTGGAGATGGGAAGGGAGATGGACATGTACATGTATATGTAGCCGACCTATCGTGCACAGCAGATAGATTAAACAAAACGCCACACTCTTGTAGCGTGAGCCATGCTACGTGCACTAGTATCACTCAGAACACACGAACCAAGTGTCTGCCAGCTCTCCGTCTACCCAAATGCATCTCATCTCTCAACTCCCTCTCCAACATGCACGCACGTCCGGGATCAGCGAGTATTTTGTTCCGCGGGACGAAAAAGAAGAAGAAGAAGAAGAAGAAGAAGAAGAAGAAGAATGTTACTCTTTTTGCTATGGAAAGAAGATAGGACTATTCACTATTCTTATACCGTTTCTTCCTTGTAGCGTCTTATATATAAACTACAAGTAGCTATATATGTTTAATGTAAGCGTGTGAGTTATTATAGGTTGCTAGGAAAGAAAGAGATGGTACACGTCCGAGGGGTCCATCGATAGGGAGGCACTAAGACTGCCTAGCTTTAGGCAACCAGCGGATCCATCTTACCATCGGATGGAATAGGAGTACTACCGCCGTTTCCCCGGTGTTGTGCTGTGCCAGATGGATCTCGGATGGCTCTGAGTCCGGGCGCACCGCTACGGTAACTAACGTCACTTCACAAGCACAAGTGCTACATGAACGTTTACTAAAGACGGCGCTCATCATGAATCCCCTCACAGCCCTCCCAAGTTCCCTCCATCTCCAGCATCCCAAAAATCACAAGATATGGATACTGTCAAGACGTGGGCCGCGACCGACGGCTCCGTGAAAGCTGCCGTGCTCGTCGCTCTCATCCTACTCTCCACACTAGCAACATATCTACTCCAGCAACCAGGCTTCCCGGAGAATGCTCCGAAACTCCATCATGAGGACCGCTGGGTGGTCGGCACGCGGGCGTACTTTAGCAAGCGCTGGGACTTTTTCAGAGACGCGGCGGCCCGGAGCGCCACGGGGATGTGGTCCTTCCATGTTGGCCGGCTTCCCATCATCGGGCTCAGCGGTCCCGAGGGCCGGAAGGTGTTTTTCGAGAGCAAGCAGCTGGACATGAGCAAAGGGTGCGTATCATATCACCCCGACAGTAAATCCTGAACTCATCTTTTGACAACCTCCACCCCCCAGATACGCCGTCCTCTTCGGCCAATCCCCCGACGTCGACCCCATGGCCCCCGACGACAAAGACCCAAGCAAACAATCAAACTACATCCTCACCACCCTAACCCGCCTCCTCAAGCGCGAAAACATGCCCTCCCTCCTCGCCCGCATCCTCAAAGACGTCCGCGCCAACCTCTCCACCCTCGCCACCACCACCCCCTCTTCATCCCCCCAAACAATCGACCCCTTCGCCACCATCTACGCCCACATCGCCCAACTCACAACCCGCACCTTCGCCTGCGACGCCCTCGCCGACAACCCCACCAACCTCGCCTCCATCCTCTCCAACTTCGCCGCAATCGACAAATCCGCCACCCCTCTCACAATGATGTACCCGCGCATCCCCACCCGCGCCTCCATCTCCCGCTTCCTCGCCGGCATCCGCCTCTACAGACTCATCGACGCCGTCGCCCGCGCCCGCATCGCCTCCTCCGGCCTCCGCCCCAACGACCCCCTCCAATCCCTCCTCGACCAGGGCCACACAGCAGATAAAATCGTCGGCTTCGTCGTCAGCGCCCTCTTCGCGGGGATGGTTAATACGGGGCTTAATACCGCCTGGACGCTCTGCTATCTTGCCTTGGATCCGGTCTGGTTGGCTCGTGCGCGCGAGGAAGTGCGCGGTGCGCTTGATAGGCATGTTCCGGAGGCGGAGGTGCCGGGGCGGAGACAGAGGACGCTGGACAGGATATGCGGGGTTCCGCTTCAGGCTTGGGAGGCGGAGTTTCCGGTCTTGGAGTGGTGTGTTCGGGATACGATGCGGATTCATATGCAGGGTGCGGCGCTGAGGGCGAATTTCTCGGGCAGGGAGGTGGGGTTGGGGAGGGGGGAGGTGGTGCCTGATCGGACGTTTGTGGTGAGTTTTGTCTTGTCGTGTTGGCATGTTGGACGGGGTATCAGGCGAGGGGAAGGGAAGGGAAAGGAGAGGAAGAAAGGAAGACGTGCTAAACGGTCTACTAGGTCTACCATACAGCCGACATCCACCTCGACGAATCCGTATACCCGGACCCGCTCCGCTGGGACCCGGGACGCTATATGCCTGAGCGTGCCGAGGACAGGGGTGCGCATCTTGCGTTTTTGGGCTGGGGCGCGGCGCGGCATCCGTGTTTGGGGAAGGCGGTATGTGTATACTCCCCAGATCCACCTATTCACAAACCACGAACACAAACTAATAACAAAACAACAGTTCGCAAAACTCGAAATGACAACCACCCTCGCTGCCTTCATCACGCTGTTCGACTTTTCCCTCGTGGATTTGAAAGGGGAGCCGTTGGCACGTTTGCCGGCGCCGGATCGCAATCAGTGGCAGATTGAGGGGCCGCGGGGGCCGGTGCGGATGAGGGTTGGGCGGAGGGAGGGGGTTGTTTTTTAGGGTGCGTTTAGGGTTGGGGTTTGGGAGGGGGGTTTGGGGAGGAGGAGGAGAGGAGGAGAAGAGAGAGGGGATGGGATGGGGAAGATTAGGGGGATGGGGAAGATTAGGGGGGAGGACGATCACGCATCGCAGACCGTGGCAGGATATCATGAATACATCAACACCCAACACTCAGCTCCATATAGTAACTCAGATACGAGATCGATGAATGGACGGTAGTTATGTAGGTACAAGAATAACACAAAAAGAAAACAAAAAAAAACCGGAACTTTCGCATCTCCACAGCCCCGGATCTCCACTCCATCCCGGTGCGCGGCATACGTCACACGTCATACGGATATACATTATATCACACACCCCAGCCCCAACCACCCAATCCACCTTCCGGGAAATCTCCAATCACGCCAGCCTCTCTTGAGGTACTGTACTGTATACTGTCTGTCGTTGCAATGGATAGATACTGCCCCCGTGCGTGTGTGTACGTAGCACGGTATAATTAACTGGCTGCGAGGAATCGCCATGGCACACACAGCATGATAACTTTATGATACTGCGCCCCTGGCTACGGGACAGGAGTGGCTTGGCGAAGTAGAGTGTAGTATAGTAGGGAAGAGTGTGGGATGGGATGGGATGGGGTGTGTTGAGAGGGTATGGAGTGTATTGAGAGGGAATGGAATGTATTAAGATGGAATGGAATGTATTAAGATGGAATGGAATATATTGAGCGAGAATGGAATGTATCGAAATAGAATGGAATAGGATGGAATGTATTGAAAGGCAATGGCACGGCACGAAATGGATCCCCACCCTCAATTCCCCATCCCGCACCCCCCCCATAAACTCCGAATTCCGCATTCCGCAATTCCGAACCCAATCCGTCCGCCACCCGACCAACCAACCAACCACCTTGCTAATTGACCGATTGCGCGCGAGGAAATCTGATACTCCGTTGGTTATTCACATTCATTTGCTCGATGATCTGGCTTGAGGGTGATTCTAGAGTGTCTGGTGGGGATGTGGATGTGATGGGGATGGATGGATGTATGTATGTATGCTTGGGGAGTTGTGTGAGGTGTTGATTGAGTGAGTGGCTGGGTTAATTATGGGCGTGTGTGGTGTGGTTTGTGGTAATGGAATAGTATAGATGACGTCCCTTCTTCGGGGGAAACGGGATTATATGTAACATGACGTGTTTGTATTATTCTTTATTCGCCTGATGATATGGTGTTGCGGCGTTGTCTATATCCCGGTGTTGTTATGTTGTTGTGTTTATATCGTCCTGCTTTCATCCTACACCCGCCCTCTATTCTCCTCTATTGCCATCATGTCTCCCTCCATGCCCGTCGTTCGTCTCGGAGATATATCCCGGAGACAGAGGGGGCTGGAGTACATGGCTCCATGCATGACGCATGAGAAGAGGCGGGTTCGGGTGTTTTGCAGAGAGAGAGAGGGAGAGAGACGCCGTGTGGGCTCGTATATAGCCTTCCTGGATCCTGCGTGGGTATTGTTTCTGTATCTACTACATCTTCTGTTCATACACACATACAACCACCACCACAACACTCACCAACCACCAACCAACAAACCCAGAAAACCCAACAAACCCAAAATGAAATCCCCCTCCCCACTCCCATCCCTCCTCACCCTCACCATCTCCCTCACCCTCACCACCATCCCCCTCGCCACCGCAGACAAAGACTGGACCTGGACCGAATCCTGCGCCGTAAGTCCCTCTTTTCCTCCTCACTCCCACCCTTATCCCTTCCCCGCTCCTCCCCCCCCATTTCCCCTCCCCCTTTCCCTCCCCTCATCCCCCCCCTCAACACAATCTAACACCCCCCAAGTCCCCCTGCGCCCCCGACTTCTCCCAAACCAACATCCGCGCCCTCTGCGCCGACCCCCCCGCCCTCTCCTCCGTCTCCGCCTGCATCGCCAGCGCCCCCGCATGCGCCAGTCCCACCGACGCGCGCGACAAGGTCCGTCAGAGCGTCGCGTCGCTTTGTGGTGATGTTACGGCTACGTCTGTCTCTACTGCCAAGCCGTCTAGTACTCAACCTGGCGAAGATGGTGATGATGGTGATGGTGATGGTGATAATGGTGATGATGGTGAAAGCTGGGGCAACAACGGGCCCTGGACAGGCAAAGACGGGCCGCACATGACGGCGGGTGGAGGAGGGCCGTTTGGCGGTGGGTGGGGGCCGTGGGCGCATTCGGGGGCGGGGTGGATGAGTGATGGGGCAGCTCAGGGAGCGTGGACGCGGTGGTGGGAGAATGGGGATTGTCCTGCTTCGGAGTGGGCGGGGTGGACGAGTGGGAGTTGGAGTCGGGAGGCTGTGAGTATTTTACTTTTTTTTGCCTTTCTTTTGTTCGCTTTGGGTTTGCTCACTTCCCCCTTTGTTCTGTGTGTCATGGAAGGTGTTGGTACTGACAGCCACAGGACTGGACGACGTGGAGCGGGTGTAGTGCGACGACGACGGCGACGGTGGTGACTACCACGGTGAGCGGGACGGAGAGCGTGTATACGAGTCTGGAGACGCGGGTTGCGCAGGTGACGGGCGGGGCGGTGCAGACTGGTGGTGGTGATGGGAGTGCGCCGGGTTCTGGGGCTGGGAGCGTGGGGACGGCGATTAGTAGGGAGATGGTTGGGTTTGGGGTGGCTTTTGCTGCTGTGTTTGGTATTATGGTTGCGCTTTGATGGGTGATTGGGTGATTGATATATGTATGATGCTGAGTCGGATTGGGGATCTCTCCGACGTCTTCAATGAGGAATTTGTGACTGCGATTGTAGAATAGTGGAACGGTGGACCGCGAAGTTGTTCGGCTGTTGAAAGGATTCGTCATTCGAAGATGGTTGACTGGTTCTATTGTGTGCTTCGAGGCAACGGATATTTAGATAATGTACAACATCCAACCACTCACAATCCCCACCAATCGCTACGTAAATACAGATCGTTGTGACGGACTGCCTCTGCCCCTTTCGTACAGCCACTTGTTGTTCAGGCCCACGCTCGCGGGCTTACTGGCCGACGCTGGTGTCGGCGTGGGTGGAGTGCTCCCGCCAAAGCTCGTGGTCGAGTCCATAAAGTGACTAACCGCCAGTGGGCTTTGTGATCCGTAGCTCAGTCTTCGGGTTGCGTCCTCGCCAGTCCGACGCTTCAACAAAGGACTGGAATCCCGCTTGAGCGGCGATGGAGAGAAAGAGTTGCTCTCTTGCCCACGGCCTGCGAGGGGCGACGAGTTCGCCGACCGCGCAGTGCCAGGCTGAGCCCTGACGCTGCTCCCAAGGCTAGACGCGCTTCGAGGTGTCGATCTAGCGTATCGTGGTGGAGTTATGTATTGCGAGCCCGGCGTCAAAGGTGCGTTCGAAGGAGGAAGTCCGAGCAGGGCGCGCTGGGACGGAGTGAGCGGTATGTCGGAGAGGTCGTCGGCCTTTGTGTAGAGCGGCTTCAACGCATAGATAGCATTGCCTAGAAACACAGCTCTGACCGCCCAATACAAGTAGCCAAGCTTGGTGCTGGACGCAGGGAAAAGGTTGAATCTAGGCGCCTGTCAATACTCGTGCTGGCAGAAAGCAGCTCTTGGACATCGTACATGAACGGTATGAAGCGATACAAGATGTGTGGAACGACAAAGGTCGAGATGAAGGCGAGAGCATTCCACACAATGGCGTGTACGTTCTGTTCGTTGAACGTCTTTGCGCCGATGCGCTTGTTGATCTCGTCAAGCCGGGGATGCCGCCATGCTCCCGTAGGTGTAGCCGAGGCGGCTTTCGGGGTTGCAGGTGCAGAAGCCATGACCGAGCTTGGGGAGAGCTACATGATGTTTAGTCGTCTTCAATCGAAAAGGTCGCGATGCTGGCGGTGGACATACCTCTTCAACGAGAATTCTCTAGAGTTGATCCTAGACCTGCCGTTAGTAAGTTAGTTGGTGAGCTGGGGAGCAATCGCGGGTTAGTCCATAGTGCAATTGTCCAACTGTCGTGACGTTGAGATTGAAGTGAAGCAGCTCCAAAGACGGTGGATCCCAGACACAACAGGTGGAGTGGGATTGTTTGGGCAACGGCCCTGGAGCGCGCTAAGGGGTTACGCTAGCACGTGATGTCAAGCCGCCACATCTTGCGCCACAACGGGGAATCATCAGTTCAGGTGGAGTGACGTTGGACCATCGGGCTATCTTTTATGCTCCGCGCCTGGCAAGCTTCAATCAGGCTCTCTCTCTCTCTCTCTCTCTCAACCCTCCTCTTCACACCATCTTACAATCATGGCTGGCATAGTGGAACAAATCGACAACCTCCTGGCTGACCTCTTTGCCGGTTGGAACAGCTATTCCACCGGTCTTGTCGCAGTCATTGTCCTCTTCGTCGTTTGGGTCATCACCGAATCCAAAGATCCCGATACCCATCCCCTCCTCCTCGCTCGACAGTCGCAAGCTTCATATGTCCGCCAGCCTGGCGAGTCAGCCGTCTACAGGTCTCCGGAAGTACCATACGGATGTGTGTATCTCAAACACCCCCACGTACCATGCGTTTAAACAACAGCGCTGACACTGTCCAGACCCTCTCCGCTCCGGTCTCAACGTACGCGCTCCCGGAGCCCCGATATACGCTGCCGGTAAAGATGGAGATCTGCGAGACATATGGAAAAGAGTTACCGGCGAGCTGCCCATCGACAAAGACGAAAGCGGACAGCCGGGCAAGATCTTGACCGTCTATGGTAAAGAAGACATTGATGATCACAACATCGCGGACTTGTCCAAGGAGATTGCCATAATCGGGAAGCACTTGACTAGCAATGGCGCAAACAGGGTTGCAGTGTATATGCCAAACTCCGTCGAGCTTCTTCTCGTTCTCTTCGGTTTGTACAGAGTCAATACACGGTTGCACGCAGATGCTAACTCTCAGTAGCTGGAGCTTTCTATGGGTTTACAGTTATTCTGCTGCCATACAACCAATCGCATCCGAATCTTGCGGGTCTTCTGAATACTACAGGCGCCGATGCTCTCGTCGCCGCTGCTGGATCATTCCCCCTAGAAGATATCAGCAGACAAGCCATTTCGCTGAAGCAGGTCATCTGGAGTGTTGAGAAGACCAGTAGGCATGTTGGCTGGAGCGAGGTCCCCGCGGGCATTGGCGGAAAGGTCGATGTGTCCGTTCTGCATGAGCTTGTAAAAGACGGCAAAGCCAGTGCAGAATTGCCAAACGACTCCACCACTGAGCCTGGGAATGTCGTCTTCGTTTGGCAAGACACTGAAGGCAAAGGCGGCGAAGTCATTGAATTTACCCAAAAGGTCAGCTTTCTAGCAGCAAAGCACAATGCGCATTGATTGACTTCAATCTAGAACATCGTCGCAGCAGTAGCCGCTCTCGGTTCAGCACTCCCCCCGCAACAGCGATTCACCAAGTCCGACATGTTTCTTCCTGCCGAGTCTCTGACGCACAGCTATCCCTTGGCCCTCACTCTGTCTGCTCTATTCACCAGGACAAATGTTGCGCTTACCTCTGTAGCTGGAACCGGTGTTGACCTGGGTATGGCCATTCGTAGCGTAGCCCCAACAATCCTAGTCGCATCTGCCGAAAGTGCTGCCAAACTCCACAAGTCAGCCACAACATCCCTTACCGATGCAATGAAGAAGCTTGGTCACTACATGGCGACACGCACTTTGGCGGCTGGACGCATGCCAGCCGGTTCCCTGGCTGCTGCCGTGGACAACAAGGATCCAGCTGCTGCCTCTCCTGGTAAATTGCGCCTCATCTTCATCTCTGAGCGCATCGGTGCCAATACTCCACCTCTGACCTCCAATGATCTCTCCGACCTCCGCATCTTCACCAAAGCGCGCGTTGTATACGCTCTCACGTCCGCGAAAGTAGCCGGAGCCATATCTCAAACCAACGTGTATGACTACCGTCGTGGCATAGGTGAATCAGAAAATAAGCACTCGCACTTTGGTGTACCCGTGAGCTCAGTCGAGATCAAGATGACAGACACTGCAACCCACAGAACGTCAGACGATCAAGTTTCTGGCGAGATCACTGTGACTGGACCTGCTGTCGCCGGTGGACAGGTGTCGCTGGGCGTCAACGGCACATTTAGAGATGACAACACATTGGCCTACGCTTAAACACGTCTTGTCTGGGATCTAGTTATATCAGTCTATCACCGATTAGCGGGCTTTGGATATTTATGTATGAATGAATGAAAATGAGCCAACATGAAACGAGCCTTCAATCCACTGGTACCAATGCATAAGTACTGCAATTGAGATGCATGCCCGCGTTCCACGAGCATCCGACGTCCATAAACGCCAAGCCCGCAGCCGCATTTGGATGCCGGGATCATCGACCACGCACGATGCGCGCATAAACTACTCCACTCTCTCCCATCAACCACCTCAACTTCAAGATGCGTGGCAAGCTAATCGTTTTCGAAGGTCTCGACAAAGCTGGAAAATCAACGCAATGCTCCAAACTCGTCGAGGCTATGCGTGCACAGGGGAAGGATGTGAAACAGATGCGGTTTCCAGGTTCGTCCATCTTGTCCGAAACACACCGGGATCATGATCTTCAAGGGATAGCATTAGGCTAATAATATGTAGACAGGACGACACCGATTGGTCAGATGATAAATAATTATTTGACCGGAGACAGCGAACAGGAAGATCATGTGATTCATCTATTGTTCAGTGCGAATCGATGGGAGGCAGCGTATGTTCCCACATTCGAACCTTCTCTCGGGCTCGCCGAAAACGGCTAACATCCTAACAGCGCATCTATACAAAAAGACATAGCCGCTGGAAAGACTGTCATCGTCGACCGCTACTACTACTCTGGCATCGTCTACTCCGCTGCAAAACGCAACCCAGCCTTATCGCTCCTCTGGGCACGCCATCCCGAAGTCGGACTACCGCGCCCTGACATCTGTATCTTCCTGGACATTTCGCCCGAGGATGCTGCGAAGCGAGGCGATTTTGGCAGCGAGAGGTATGAGAGTACTGAGATGCAGGACCGGGTTAGGGAGTTGTTTGGAGTGTTGAGGGAGGGCCAGGAGAAGGCCGACTTTGTACGGATTGACGCGGGAGGGGAGTTGGAGGAAGTGCATAGGCTGGTGAGGGAGGCGGTTGACAGGGTTTGTGAGGGTATAGACTTGACGGGGTTGCCTCTGCGGTTTGTACAGCCGTGATGACCTCACGGAGGGTGTGATAGGTGGCCCAGGTTGTGTCGTTTGAGTGCTGCTGGCTTCAAAGGGCTTGGATCGCCCTCGCTGTCATCGTCCGATGAAATGAGGACGTAACTGTCTCCTAGCATAGAGCCTGCGACGAATGGTTCGGGCGCCTCGACAGCTTCTTCGTTTCCGGAATCAAGCTCTCCGTCCAAACCCTCGTCTAACACGTCGTCGGCCTCCATCTCCTCGACGACACGCTTGCGCTTTTTCTTGAGGAGTTGAATGATTTCCTTCTCGCCTCTCTCGCGTAGTGTCAATTCCTGGACCAGAGTTCTCCACTCCAGCTTGGTTTGGCACAAAGGGCACTTGCCAGACTTTGGTATGAGTGCATTGGTCTCTGGGTTCTCTGCTAGAAAGCGTTTTGAAAGACATACAAGATGCGAAACTGACTCGCATTTTCCTTGAGGGCAGACTAGGACCATAGATTCTTTTGGATTGATGCGTGTTCGACACACTTCGCAATGAGGGGGTCTATCGCGATTGAGCAAGTCGAGACTCTTCTCATAGTGAGCCTTCACATCTTCATATGCAACATTTAACGCGTACAGTCCTCTTGCTGATTCCGGTAATTGTCCTTGCAACTTTGGTGGGAGACTTGGTTGACCGGCGATCGAATGCACCACAATCCTGGTATCTAGTGGCTTGCCGAGTGTCTTCTCAATCTGCTTATCAAAAACCCTCCATCGACCATGCACTCCCTCATCGAAGAACTCAAGTGTTAGTGGCCATCGTGAGAAACTCTGCGCGCGCAGTAGGAGATTCAAGTGTTTCAAGCCTTTTGGAAGAGTCACCGCAGGTCGTCTCTGTTTTGACGGACTCTTTACTTCTGCAGCAATGTGACGTGTCTTGTGTGCATGCTGCCATGCCCATCTAAGTAGTTCTCAGCGACCATGCAGGACGTAGACGTTCGACCGCACGTGACGGGGCAGTCAGAGCAGTATGTGTCTATTACTCACTCGAATTGCAGCGCTGCAATTTTGGAAGGGAATCCAGTGACGAGCAAGCACATCTCCCATGGTCTCTTTGTGCCATTACCGTTCTCCGACGCTGTGCGCCACGCTCCCCCCTTGGTGATGCCATTGTGCTGTTTAATGCGACGGACCGGGTTTGGCGTGGAGCCAATGTACAGACTGGCTTTTGGCTGGACGGTGGAGCGCAGCAGGTAGCAGCAGTAGAATGCAGGTATCGGTTTGTCCATCATGTTGGGTGTTGCTGCCGTGACACCTATATAGTTCGAGCAATGAAGTGTGGTAAATAATACACTTGATGCACAAGGCTACTAGCGCTGATGCATTGACCACCCTAGTCCGACACATGGAATCATGGACGGAAGAACGGCCTGAGCGCAGCCTGACCCACGCCGCCGCCGCCCCAAGAACTTAGAAAGACAATGGAATGTCGGACATTTGGCGTTGTATTATTTTGTAGGTAGAAGTAATATGGACGAGGTGAAGTACTTCTCCATCAGTGCTCCCAATATTTGCGCGTGCAAGATATAGAGAATAGACAGTGACAGCCATATAAGCACAGTATGAGGTGATGATCTTGGCCGCACAGAAACGAGGACGAGCGACTTTGGTGGTCTATCAGGTCAACGTTGTCTGATTGGGCCTAGAGATCGCTAGTGTAGACCTGTCGCTCGTACTTGCCCTTTGCACTTGCACGGCTTCTTCTACGTCCCATCCCATCCTCCTCATAACCTCATATCCCTTCCAACCCGCCTCCGCTGCCGCTGACATGCGACAAACCTCTCTCCGACGACATCACCGCCCTTTTCGCTCTCCGAATACTCCTTAATTGCTGCTGCCGGCACCCAATATCACGTCTTATTGCCTCCACCAGCAATTAGCCTGCATTGCCATATGCCCCCCGGTAATCTGCCTAAGATAATCCGTTCGACTTCCTTTTCCGTACAGTTCGTACTCGCCTAAGCTCGACAGAAGCTCATAACGACCTGTCGGCCGATCTGACGAAGCGTACACCATACAGAGGGTTGAGGAGGAATATCGAGGACGGATGGTTGTCCCTCCGGCTGTCCAGGGAGGCAATGCGCTCGCCCATAGCGCAACGGCCACCTTTCGAGTGAGCCCTGCGAACAGCGGGTCCGTTGCTGCTGCACAAGCACAGCAAGCACAACAAGCACAGAAGATTAGGATGGCAGCGAGCGCAACACCCACAAATCATGGCCCACAAACGAACGGACATGTCATACCTTTCAGTGCGCGCAAATCTGCTGCGTTGGACCTGTCTACCGTGGAGCGACGTGGAGAACCCTCAGCTGTTCCGAACATACGCAAAACGTCGCGGCCCTTTGGACTGGAAGAGGCGCCGACGTATTACCCTACGGAGAAAGAATGGGAGGATCCACTGGCATACGTTATGAGCGTAGCCCCAGAGGCGTCAAAGTATGGCATCATGAAAGTCATCCCTCCGGACACTTGGCTCCCAGATCTGGCGATTGATACTGAGGTACGTCATGATATATTCCACTCAGCACACATCTTACCTCGTAGTCTTGCGCGGCATTTTTGGCCACTTCACCTAGTCATAACCACCGGTTTTCAGTACGAAATTCTGACAAAGAAACAGAAATTCCACTTCAAAACTCGCCGACAAGCACTAAACTCTGTTGAGGGTGGTGGGTTTAACTGTCTTTCAATGTTGCGTTGAATTTGCTAATGAGTTTGCAGGAACACGTGCGAACGGTAACTATCTGGACCAACTTCAAAAATTCCACCGAAATCACGGGACAAACTTGAACCGCTTCCCTAGTGTAGACAAGCGTCCGCTTGACCTGTACAAGCTTAAAAAGGCCGTCGAATGTCGTGGCGGCTTCGAAAAGGTCTGTAAGGGCAAGAAATGGGCCGAGATTGGTCGCGACCTAGGCTACAGTGGCAAGATCATGTCATCCTTGTCAACCTCACTGAAAAACTCATACAGCAAATGGCTGCTCCCTTATGAAGAATGGCTGAAGCATTCGAAGCCTGGTGTCCAGAGACAGATGGAATTCGAGAATGGTGGTCCATACACACCTTCACCATCGCCCATGAAAAAGATGTCACAACATGCAACTCCTACGCCTGGGTTTCAGGACGACTCGCCAGCGATGAAGGCTTCATCGGCACTACAGACATCCCTACAGAATGCACATGTTCCAACGAGCGCTCCGGAACCACGCCTTTCGTCAGGTTTCACCGCAGTCAACGCTGGGGGATTCACGGCAGTGAACGCTCATGTCGCTCCTGTGAATGCCACAAGCTCTTTCTCGGCGATCAATTCTCCAGCAAACGGTCCTATTCGCGATAGCGAGCAATCTACGCCGATGCGATGTATCGAGAGCCCCAGGACATCCGCGAACACTCCCGATATGCGACCATCAGTATTTGGTACATCGACCCCCCTTTCGAACGGGCACGGTAACTCGAAACGGCCATTTTCCTCTATGGAAGACGACACCCTTGATCCCGACAGCGCAGATCGGCGGAGCAAGCGTATAAAAAAAGGTAAGCTGGTAATAATAAGGAGCTGTGCGCTCCTTAGAATTCCTGCTACCCGCTACCCTGATTTCACCCATGCAATGGAGCACCTTATGTTCTTGGTATCACAATTGCAGCTGCACCTCTCCGGCTTGGCACCGCTAACTTGTACATTATTAGAAGCTGCCCCTACCATAACTGGCTCTCACATGACGCAGCCTCGTACGCAAACGCCACGGTTTTTCAATCCGCGTGATCGATCAAAACACAGGCCAGGCGATGTAGGACCCCTTGGATTCGTATCACTCCAACATCAACACTCTGTAAAACAGATGCTAATTGTGCTGCAGAACTGCGAGATATGCGATATTAACGAGGTAGCTGGAGATATGGTTCTCTGTGATGACTGCGAGGGTGGCTATCACATCAAGTGTCTGGATCCTCCCCTATCTGCTGTGCCTACGACTGAGTCTTGGTTTTGCGCAAAATGCCTTGTGGGAACAGGCGAATTCGGTTTCGAAGACGGTGGCATATATTCACTGAAGCAATTTCAGGAAAAAGCCAGAAACTTCAAGGACAATCACTTCGCCTCGAAGCAGCATTTCGACCCTATACTTAACCAGAGGCGGCAGGTGTCAGAGGATGAAGTTGAACGGGAGTTCTGGAGACTTGTAGATGATGTCCAGGAGCAGATCGAGGTGGAATACGGTGCCGATATTGGGTCCGCAACACACGGAAGCGGTTTTCCAACTGTTGAAAAACATCCGCGAGACAAGTATGCAAGAGATCCTTGGAACTTGAATCGACTACCGTTTGTGCCGGATTCGCTCTTCAGGTATATCAAAAGTAATATCTCAGGCATGACACAGCCTTGGTTGTACGTTGGCATGGTCTTCTCCACATTCTGTTGGCATGCCGAAGATCACTACACATATTCTGCCAATTACCAGCACTTCGGTGCAACGAAGACTTGGTATGGCATTCCCGCTGATGACGCTGAAAAGTTCGAGGAGGCAATGAAAGCAGCTGTGCCGGAACTTTTCGAAAGTCAACCAGATTTACTTTTCCAGTTGGTCACCCTTCTGACGCCGGACCATCTCCGCAAAGCAGGTGTAAGAGTTTATGCACTCGACCAACGAGCTGGACAGCTCGTAATCACTTTCCCTCAAGCATATCACTCTGGGTTCAATCACGGGTTTAATATGAACGAAGCTGTCAATTTTGCTCCCTCTGATTGGGAGCCTTATGGCGAGGCTGGTGCTCTACGACTTCAAGACTTTCGCAGAGATGCATGTTTCTCCCATGACGAGCTTCTCATGAATGCCGCATCCCAAAAGGATATCACGATCAAAACAGCCAAGTGGCTGGCACCTGCTCTGCAAAGATTACTGGACCGTGAGCTCAAGATTCGCCACGATTTCACCACCAAACACCACGAGAAGTGGAACCAAAGAGTGGTTCACCTCAATGGTACTGGAGTCACCAGCAGCGTCGAAAGCGAACCCTGCCGAGTACCTGTCGAGCTTAGGGAGGACGAGGTCTTCGATGGGGAGAGCCCTTCTTGCGCGTATTGCCACACGTATACATATCTATCCCGCATGCACTGTCTAAGAAGCGAGAGTCTTAATAAGGACAAGAAAGACCCGGACTACAAGCCTACCTACGTCTGTCTCATACACGCGGGAGCATATGAATGTTGCGACATGAAAGAGGAGGAACGCTTCCTTGGTATTCAACATGCGATCATCCACCGCTCAACAAACGAATCGCTACAGTCCGTCGTGGATAAGGTCACAGAGAAGGCTCATTTGCCAGAAGCATGGGCCGAGAAACTCGACAAGTTTGTCGAAGATGAACCGAAACCCTCATTGAAGGGTCTGAAATCGCTACTTGCAGAAGGCGAGAAGATCCAATGGGACCTTGAACCGCGGCTTTCTGACTTACGCAGATCTGTCGATCGATATAACGAATGGGTCGAAGAAGCCATGGGATATATTACCCGGCGACAGCAAAACCGCCGCAAGAACGACCGCGTCTGGCGTAAAGGCAACTCCTCCAAAGCTGCCGAAGAAGAACGAGAACGCGAGCGCGACTATCGAAATATCAAAAACATTACCCGGCTTCTGGAGCAAGCAGAAGAACTCTCATTCGAGTGTCCTGAAATCACAACCCTCAAAGAGCGGGCAGAAAGTATCGCTGAGTTCCAAGTTAAGGCAAAGATTGCGCTGACTCAGCAGATGAGCCACAGCGGTGCACACTCACTCGATGAATTAGAAGAGCTCGTAGAGTTGGGAAGAGGCTTCAACGTCGATATCCCTGAGGTCGAAATGCTGGATAATCTTGTACAACAGTTCAAATGGGATAAAGAAGCACGAGAGAAGCATGAAATGCCCTTGACTATGCAGCAAGTCGTCGATTTTCTGGTAGCAGGTCGCGAACTTGGAATACCTGAGACCAACGAGCACTACAGCTTTTACGAAGAGCAAAAACGTCAAGGAGAAATGTGGAACGCAAAAGCTCTAGAGCTCATCGAAGTCGAAACTGTTCACTACCAACAACTAGACGCCCTTGCCAAGCAAGCAAGGAATATACCAGTCATCCCCGAGACGTTCAACAAAATCGATGCAATACTCAAGAAACAGCGCGAAGCACAGGAGCAGATCATTACGCTATACGAAAAAACAAGGAGTTCCGACGTCGCAGATCGTCCTACATATAAAGAGGTTTGCGAGGTCATGAGTGCTCTGAGTGAATTGAACAGCAAACCTCCCGGGACACTTGATTTGGAGAAGGAGCAGAAGCGCCACGAGGACTGGATGCGACGTGGCAAAAAGCTTTTCGGTAAAGCTAACGCGCCTTTGCACATCTTGCATTCCCACATGAAACTTGTTGAGGAGAAAAACCGAGCTTGCTTCGACATCGAAGACCAGCCTCGCGGCCCCGTTGAGCCTGCTTCCCGAGAGCAAACCCCTGTTGACGATCGAGACGAAGAAAGAGATATTCGAGATGTGTTCTGCATCTGTCGGAAGTCGGAAGCCGGAATGATGATCGAGTGTGAATTATGTCATGAATGGTGAGTCTGATCACTCCCAGACGATCGTGGATTCAGCTAACATATGCAAGGTATCATGGCAAGTGCCTCAAGATTGCACGAGGTAAGGTCAAAGAAGACGACAAGTATACTTGTCCCATCTGCGACCACCGTGTGAAGATTCCACGTGATGCTGCGCGGCCTAAGCTGGAGGATCTCCAGCAATGGCAAGACGACATAGAGAATCTTCCGTTCCAGCCTGACGAGGAAGAAACCTTGGAAGCAATCATACAGCACGGCCAGAACTTCCGAAATTACGTGCAGAGGTATACCAATCCTACGGCGTTTACCTGGGATGAAGGTACAATTTTGAGGTTTTACCTCAGGAAGCTCGAAGGCGCCGACATATTACTTGCTAGTGAGACAAATTACTTCCGCCAAGAGCTTCACAAGTTCTGTCCGGTTGCAGACAGGCCACCACCCATGATCGAAGTGTCTCTGTCTACTCGCAAACCACGACCAACAAAGCAGCAGAAGCTCATGGCCGAATATGGAGTCAACAGTCTTGAAGAATTGCCAGCACACGTCCGCCCCAAGGGTTCACAGCTCAAGCGAAAGCATAGTGATAGCTCAGGTTTTCGACAACATATGGAACCCGCAGAACCATCGACGACGCCTCCCGGCATGCCACCGTCAATGGAAGCCAACACAACCAGCTATTTTGAAAATAGCCACAACCCCGCGGCGTCATCCTTTCACAATTCCCCTATCTTCACCTCAGCCTCGACTTTTAACGTGACATCTCCCGGTCCTTTCTCTGCCTCCAGGACTCTCCAAGGCGAGTCTGCCACTATGTTTGACAGCCCAAACGTTCCGTTCGGCAGCTCTGGCTCCGGTGGCCTCGAGAATATCTTCAACGACGACACTCACACTCAGATCGCCGATTCCACCACGTTGCAATTCGGCAGCGAGATGGACACCGTGGAGCGGACCAACGATGTAGACGAGTTCCTAGCCACTGGTGGGGACTGAGCAAATCCAACCCTATCCCCTGATCTCCTTCCAACCCCGATCGCTGCTTTATGACTAATGCGCTTCTCTCTTCTTATAGTTGAACACGGCTATTATATGCCCTGACCCGATCAACCGCTGCTCCATTCTTTCGCTTCTATGTCATCATATATTACCAGCATGCAGCGCCATCACATGTAATGGCCGGCGCCAGCCAGGCGTATCAAACCTGCCAAGATTCTCACGATCGAGAGTGGTTCTCCATAAGGCGTTTTCTAGGGTTTCCTTTCTTTTTTTCCGCGAGATTACAACTCTGCTCTCTCTCGCTTTGTCTGTATCGGCGCCTGCTGCTTCTCGCATGGTTCGGCGTGGAACTCATTCACCACCCCGCTTTGCATGAAGTGTGGGCTGGGCGGCTTTTCGTGTGCTTCTATAGCTTGCTTTCCTTTCTAGTACTTCTGCTTTAATCGAGCGGGAGGCACTGTGTATGGGGTTTATCTTGAGAAGAAGAAAAGCATAGAAATGGTGCTACTTTCGCCTCTTTTGCTTGAACGGTGTGTGTATATTGTATTCTATTGTATGAGTCTGATGGCTGGTAATGCACGTTTTGATGTGAATAGGCAGGTTTGTCAAAAGTCGTGATCGGGTCGTGACCGGTTGTATGTATGAAATAGAGTTTTTTTTTCCCCATACATTTCAACAAACACGGGCGTCCTTTGCTGTCATACTACGTGCTGCTAAGCTAAATTATACTGATCGACACCACATTTCAATCATCCTTTTGAACATCTTATCGTTCTCGTTTGCAGATATGATGAGATGTATGGCCTTACATTCATTACAACATCCTCATACGTATCCTCATCCCAACTCCCTTCTCTGTCTGCTTCATAGCTCATCCTGCGTCTCTGCGACCGACACGGCAGACATGGCCGACATGGGCGAGATGCTGCCGACATCGATCAGCTTCTCCGTCGTCGAGCTCTTGAGTCGCTTGCGCATGGGCGTCTTGAACGGCAGCTCGGCGATCCGCGCACTGCGCTTCCGCGTCGGTGTCTGGGCAACCTCGACGGGATGAGGCGTCTGTGAGCTTCGCAGCGATCCGCGCCCTGCGAGTTGTCGCACTGGCAAGGGCTGCTTCATCATTGAAGCTGGTGGTGGTGGTGGCGGATGCATGGCGATATGTGCCTGGGCCGAGGCTTCTGCTCCTGCTTCTGCTGTTGTCGATATTGGCGCTACTGGTACCTCCTGTGAGGTGGTCTCGGTATCTTGGGTCTCGGGAGGATGAAGATGAGGAGGGATTGATGGCTCGAACAGCGCCTGTTGCGCGGCTTTCTGGTCCACGGGGAGCTGTGTTGTGAGAAACGAGGCTTGGGCCGCTGTGTTTGGGGGTGGAGGGAGCTGGGTGGTATCTGTGATTGTTGGTATTTCTGCGTTGTTGTTGTGTGGCGGCAGGAGGTCGTACTGGGGGCAGCATCAGTGACCGGCTTATCTCGTGAAGGTAGTAACGAAAATGTGTGAACTTACATAGTGTGCGATTTTGGCGAGCGGGTCGAAGTACTGCTTAAGCATCCGCGACCGGGCGGGTTCTCGATCCACAATCATCATCTTGGGTTTGCCTGTTGCTGCGAAGCCGCGAGAGTGGCTGCCTGGGGTGTCGATGAAATAGCCCTCTCTGCGTAGGTGTTTCGTGACATGGCCGGTGGTTTGTAGGTCACAGTCTGGCGTTGGTTGTCAGCGTGGAATCTAACACAAAATCACTTGCGCTCGGCGTGGGACTTACTAAGGAGCTCGGAGAAGCTTTTGTCGTTCTGGTAGCCGAATTCTTCGACTAGAGCGAGAGCGCGTCGGAGTAACGTTGTGTTTTTGAGATCTTGTAGTAGTGGTCCATCCCGGTCTTGAAGTAGGCATTGGTAGCAGACGTGGATCTTTGGTAATGTGGCGACGTCGCGGTGGCCGTAGCAAGATATGTGCTGCCATGTGTTGCAGAATTCGCAGTGTACCTGCGATTGTCAGCGATATGGTAATTCGGATTTCTTTTCACTGACCATCTCCCCTTGTTCCTTGTCCAGACCGCATTCGCAGCGAGCAACATCCTCACTCAAGTCTACCAGGGGAGATGAAGCGCTGTTCTGATGAGCCAATCGATCAGGCTGTGGCTTCTGTCGCTGCCTTAGAAAGTCCACTACGCCTTGTGATAGCTCATACTCAACTGCTTTCGCTATTGGAGCTGTATGAATCTTCCTGGGCGTGTTTGGAAGAGGTATATCGATTGGCTGTGTTTTATTAGTACCTTGGGACTGATCCACAGGATTAAGCTGTTCAATATATCGTCAGTGGACGAGCAGAGAGTCTTTAGTGATAGACCTACGATGCGATTGAAGTATCTCTTGGCCTCTAGAACACCTTGAGTGGCACTTTGCGTGTCCTCTTCTGGGATATGATCTTGTGCTCTGCCTAGATTTGGAAAAGAATCAGGAGCAACCTCGACTTGGTGTGGTCCTTCTGGATTCACTAGAGTGTCGGAGGTGACAACAGCAGACTCCGGGACGATCCGCTGATTCGCCTCCTCTGTGGATTGGTATAGACTGTCGACGAAAACAGTCGGTTCAGTCAGCGCGTCCGCACGAGAAACCTCGTAAGTATATGCTAGACCAGTCGGGATCTTGTCCTCCGTCGAATTCCGGTCTTCATTTTCAGGATCCGAGACTCGGATGAGGTGCTTTACTTTGAGGTTAAGCCTGGAAGCACAGAGTATCAATAATGTCCGTCCTAAGATTGTGTCTAAATGACTCACGAGTAAAAGCCCACATCCAGAGACCCACAGTTTGAAACTTGTAATTTCCATTGCTCGCTCTCAGGGAAGCTCACAGTGTCTTTCGGTGACGGAACAAAGCCCGGCGGCTCATACTCTGGATCGCACTGCTCATTGTAGAATAAGTGCATTGTCAAGAAGCGTTGGCTTGGAAGGTTCGGTAGGGTGCCACAAAGTGCGACAAGCTGGCGAATGAGCTGTTGTAAGCCAGTCCTGGCACTCTTCACTGTGACAGGCTGACCACGAGGTCCTTGAATCTCTAGGCCCGCGACGATCACTCCTTCGGAGGCAGACTCGATGTATTGAACCGTGAAGGTGTAAGTCTCGAGGGCCTTGGACGGATCATCTTGGTTTTCGAACACGTTCAATTGCATGCCTTTGAGGACACCAAGTCTCAGTGCATCAAACACGCCATGCTCCTGGTAGTAATGTGAATTAAAGCTTTGTATATGTGGAACATGAAGACCTACGAGCCACTCTAGAAGCTTATTCGCACCCTGATTTCGTCCTCGCTGTAAGACTTTCATGGAAGTTCCCCTGGAGCCTCTGCTTTTTGCCAGTACTGTCGGATCAGGTACAGAGCCGTCAGCAAAGGCACGATAGGAGAGGTATCTTGTGCGGTCATCGAATCGGTCATCAAAGCAGTCTTCAGTGAAGAAGCCGCGTAGATACGCAAGACAGCTGACCTAGAGGCGAAAATAAGTCAGCAACTGAATAGTAACTGAAGGAGCAAACATACTGAGCCAAGGAGTAGAGTCTGTACGGTCTCGGTGCTCTGCTCCTGTCGGATAATTTGCTCAACACTCGTCTGCGCTTCAGTATGAGTCTGAACAACAGGACGATTTCTCGTCACAGTGGTAGTGTTTGTCTGTTTAGGTGCTGCGTTCTTACGCTTAGAGTAAGTCTTCGGTGGCATGGCAAGATATGGAGAAAGGAGAAAAACAGAGATTTAAAAGTGAACAAGGTAGAAATTGCAGACGAACAATGTAGCACCTTCAGAGCTAGTGGAAGGAAGAGCTCACACGTAGCTCACACGTTATCACGTGAGGCTACTTTCGTATGCCTACGCTGGAAAGATTCGACCCGCATTGTACGAGACGATGCTCCAGGGATATGTACTCGAAACCGTCGTCTTGAAAGTTCGAATGTCCTGCTTGACACTATTGTAGGTTAGTCTGTATATTCTTGTGCTATGCGTGCTCATGAGCTCCAAACATCGTACTGACTCCTGAGGCACATTACAGCCCATGCTAGCGATTGTGATACAGACATGTCGGGGCATACTTCAGAAGACACGTGTAAGTCTACTATGTGGCTGAAGATTTCAAAGAACTTCTCACCAGTGTCAGACTCCAAAAGACAACATCGTTGATACTATGCCAAGGCGCGAAGTGATTTTACATAAGCAAGCCAAGGTGGAGAGTTCCAACTCCGCTCCGCTCTACCTAAAATTGTGCTATCGAACGACGAGATACGACTCTGCGTCTCACCGTAGAAGTACTTCGATTGCATGGGTATCGCGGACCTACTGCTACCATGGCAGGCTACACATATTCCCCATTGCAAGACCCGAAGACGCAGATCAGGCTCCTCACATTGTTTCCTGGAGACTTCTCTGACCCAATCATCTTGAGTCTACATACTGTATCTCTGACATTGACGAATAAGAACCACTATGAAGCTCTTTCATACGTATGGGGGTCGTCCACAGAGACGAGGACAATCTTTCTGAGGCTGTCAGACGAGTCACAAGACTCAGCTGAACCCAACATGGATTCTGCACCCTTTGAAGCTACGCTAAACCTTGAATCGGCATTGAAGCACCTCAGACAGATGAAACAGCCACGGAAGCTATGGGTGGATGCTTTGTGTATCAATCAGAAGGACGATGTCGAGAAGGGTTATCAGGTAGCTATAATGGCTGATATTTATCGCGATGCGAAAGTTGTGCTCTGGCTTGGTCCTGAGGAAAATGACAGCAAACATGCGATGAGCCTGATGGCAAACATGGGAGAGCAGATCAAAGTAGACTGGCACACTTGTCTTCCTGAAGAGGACTCTTTGGCAAGAGTAAACCTCTCATGGACAGATGATAAGTCATCCGGCCCCCATTGTGAGCGGGACTTCCTCGCCATCCACCACTTACTGACTCGGCCGTATTTCAACCGGC
Organism: Pseudovirgaria hyperparasitica; assembly: GCF_010093815.1. NCBI lineage: Eukaryota > Fungi > Ascomycota > Dothideomycetes > Acrospermales > Acrospermaceae > Pseudovirgaria > Pseudovirgaria hyperparasitica. Next base: position 432,376 of record NW_022985563.1, read on the forward strand.
TGTGGATAAGACAAGAAGTCTTTCTATCCGGTCCCCAGTCAATTTTAGTCTGTGGCCATGATGCATTGTCCTGGGACTGCTATGGCGCAGCAACGATCGTCATGAGGGTAAAGTTCAAGCACGCACTAGAGCAAGGTGAATTTTTTCCGGAAGCTTTACAAGATCCATGTTGGCAAAGTATCGCCATCTGCAACAGACTCGAGTATGATTCCATGGATTTGGCTTTGGAAGACGCTCAGACGGCTAATTGTTATGACCCACGAGATCGCATCTACGCCAACTTCTTCGCAAGTGCGGATCTGCGCAGGATCATCAATCCTGACTACACAAAGACTATGGAAGAGGTGTATATAGATGCTACTCGGCGTATGATAGCTCTATACGGCGATTTTAGAATACTGTCTCATTGTGATTCGAGATATCACCGATCCGGGCTGCCTAGCTGGGCTCGAAATTGGCAACATGGATATGGCGTACATTCAAGTAGGATTGGACAATGTCCAAATTGGGCCGGTGGAGTGACTCGAGCTGAGGCATGGTATGCGTCGGACCAAGAATGCTATGGTATGAGCACACATAGTGTTTTCGCAGAAACGGTATGTCATGTTTGGCCTGTGGTGAGGAACGACAGTCATTCGAGTGTCACCTTCTCAGGTCTACCATCGATTGGTTTTCTGTTATCAAAAGCCGCAGAGTCGGGTCGCTCGTACACTGTGGAACAATTATTGGTATCGCTTTGTTGTGTGCTTTTCAGCAACAAGTTCGGTGAGCGCTTTCAGCCACCGTTGTCACATTTCGCAAGCTTCACGGAGACCACAGAAGCTTTCGTACGATCCTGGTCGAAGAACCTTAACAAGCCGTTGGTCTTCAACGACACCTCGATTCCTGTCTTGGGAAGTATACCGCTTGTGTCCACTCGATGTTTGTTTATGAATTCGTCCGGTAATTTGGGTCTGGGGCCACTGGAGACTAAACAAGGCGATTCAGTAGCCGTGCTTGTCGGAGGGGCCACACCATTCGTCGTCAGACCTAGGAACCACTTCTGGATATTGATCGGAGAGTGTTTCGTTGACGGTTTAATGTACGGCGAGGTCCTCTTCGGACCCATTCCTTCCTCAATTGAGCCTGTACTGACAGGTAACACATTTCAGAACCCTTCGTACAGAGACATGATTACAGGAAGGATAGTGGAAGATCCTAGAGTATCCATGCTGTTAGAAAAGCTGCCCGTCGAAGAGAGAAAACAAATAGAAGGGCAGAAGCTCTCCGCAGATGTCCTGAAAAGGATGGGCGTTCAGTTACAGAAGATCACATTAGCGTGAAGTCCTTTCGAAAATGAAATGGGCTCTCTGCTTTTTAGCATCAAGGATCCGGGATTCTACCATCTTGATATGATAGAAACTTGCAGTCTGAATACTCGTTGTTATTCCATGAATCAACCATAACCAACGCCGCGCAATGCCTAGATATAGCCTTATATCCTATCCAAAGGTAGAGCAAGTACTCTATTCCTCGTCAGTATCGACCATCATACTTTCCCCACCCATCATACTTTCCCCACCCATCATGCTTGTAGAATCCCCAAAGTCCGTCCGTGACTGGCGGCGGTCTCGGAAGCCTATGCTGCTAGTTGAATCGCGGGGGGCTTTACCCTTCACTTTCCTCCGCCTCTGTAAATCAAGTTTCCGCTGGCCTAGTCGCTGCTCATATGCTTCCTCTTCAGATTCGCCCATGATGGACGATTGCTCATTAGCTTCTAGAGCCTTACTTAGAAGCTCTGTCGCAATGGGATCCTGTGGACTAATCGCGAGTGCTTCATGAAATGCGATGACAGCTTCCCAGGGCTCGTTCATCTCTAAGAGAACAAGACCTTTCGCACAGAAAACACCTGCATCTTTCCCGCCTTGTCGTAGCACCTCTTCAAACTGAATGAGAGCTTCGTTGAGTTCGCCTAGTCGCCGGTATGCGTGTCCAAGGTTCGCTCGAGTCGCCACCCATGCGCGAGGATCAGAGTCTATGTCTGCTGCTGTCGTTAAAGCCAGCGTGAATATTTGAACGGCCTCTGCTAGATGTTCTTTGTGATAGAATACCACACCCATCTCATTCAGCAAAAGTGGATCGGTCTTACAAAGACTATAGGCAGTGTTGAGATATTCATGGGCGAGAGGCATGTTATTAAGCTGGAGATTTTGCATTCCAAGATACAGTTGAGGAAGGTGGGTGCCCTGGAACAATCTCGCAGCAGTCGAGTAGGCTGATATAGCCTGGTCGTGTTCTCCCTCAGCTGCGAATGTGTGCGCAAATCCAATCCAAGCCGGCCCAAAATGAGGATCCATCATTGACGCCTTCGAGAAGAAGCGTCGCGCCTCTGCAATGCGATTAATTGTAAGGTAGTAAACTCCAACCGCAAGCCAAGCGCATGGCTCTTCTGGGTGGTTATCTGCCAGATCGTGAGACAGTAGAAACAGTGTGTTCTTTTCGTTCAATTCGTGCAAACATGCCAGATGTACGGGGTAAGTCTTGAAGTTATAGCGGTCCCGTTCGAGAATCACCTCTGTAAGAGCCAGCGCATCCTTGAAACGACATTGTGTAAAGAGTAGCTCTGCCTTAGCGAGCAAGATATCCGGATTGGCAGACAGATTATAGTGCGTGGACAAAGTTTCGGTCGCAGCCGAGAAGTCATCTGCATGCTCGTATTTCGACAGCCTTGTCGTGTATAACATCTTGGTGAACTCTGCAGCTTCTTGCGACACAGAAGCACTATCTCCTACAACGGCCTCGAAGTTCAGTGATTCCAAAAACTTCCATTCTTCGTCTGGGGACATCAGTGAGTTCTTCATCAACTGATCGAAAGCTTCAAAACACTGAACATCTATGCGGACAGCATCCTTGTAACATTCCTTCGCTCGGTCGAAGGCGTTCTGCTTCGCATAGCAGACTCCTCTAAGATAACACATCGCCGCTTCGAAGCGTATTTTGGTCATATCCTCCTTGTCCCTGTCTTCACTTCGATCGATTCGATCGGGGAGCCGTGAGGCGTATTTGTGACCTTTAGAAAGCATAGACCTCGCGTTGCCGTCAACATGCTGCAACTTCCGGCGTGCGCTATCTGGCGTCTTGATAAGATGTGTAGGATTCTTCTCGCCCAGTATGGCCAAAGCATCCTCGAATTTACCCTGCTTGACGTGGCAATGGGCTGCTAGGTATTGACATGAAGGGTTGCTGGTGATGAGATTGCCCCGAGAGAGGAAGTTTTGAGCCCTTGTATAGTTCCCGGTCTGAAAATGTACTTGCGCAAGCCAGAAAGCATCGGTGTCGTTGTCTATAGGCTTTGTCAGTCAGTTGGTGAGGCAGCGACGTGCTTGTGGTATATGTACTGGTCAATGCAAGGAGTTTGTCGCCAATAAATATGGCAGACTCGTATTGATGCTTGTCGAGAGCATCTTTCCTCCAGTCTCGCAAGAACCTCTCCATTCTCATACTCCGGAATTTGGGCACTTAAAAGGTCAAGTAGAAAGACGAAGGTATTGGAAGAGGAATTTGGAGAAATTCCAGGCCATCACTGTGGTTCTAGTGCGGCCAGGTCATGGTATAGAAGCGATAAGTGACCTAGACCGTAAAGAGCGACGTTGTTAGTACATCAATGATGGCGCATCGTTCTTGAGACATGTAAACAGACAGGATGGGCGCACGCGATTTGACGTGTGTGCTAGCGTACTAAGTGTGGCGCGCCAGAGTGGCGGCGGGGCAGGGATGCACTCGGGATACATGGGATCTGATGCTACCTACTAATTAGGCTTACACTTCAAAGTTCGCCTTCTCAACTTCTTAACTTCCACCACACCCTCGCCACTATTACCTCCAGCACTCCTAAACACAAAAAAAAGAACATTCCGCCCATTAGCATTTATCATGTCGGAACGTAAGGTGCTCTCTAAGTACTACCCTCCAGATTTCGATCCTTCTCAAATCACGCGGTCGAAGAAACCTAAGGATGCTGGCCCAAAAGTACAAACTGTACGCCTCATGGCCCCATTCTCCATGAAATGTACATCTTGCGGCGAATTTATCTACAAAGGTCGAAAGTTCAACGCGCGGAAAGAGACCACAGACGAGAAATACTATGCCATTACTATATTTCGTTTCTATATCCGATGTACAAGATGTAGCTCCGAGATCACATTCAAAACAGACCCCAAGAACATGGACTATACCTGCGAGAAGGGTGCTAAGAGGAACTTCGAGCCTTGGAGAGAGGCTAAACTCAATGAAGAGACCGAGGAAGAAAGGCTGGACCGTTTAGAGAGGGAAGAAGCCGAAAAAGATGCTATGGCAGAGCTGGAATTGAAGACCATCGATGCGAAGACTGAGATGGCTATCGCCGATGCGCTCGACGAGATTAGGACACGGAACGCGCGACTAGAGAGAGCAGACAAGGATGGAGAGGCCACGGTACAGCAAGATCCAGAGAGCGAGAAATTAGAAGCGCAAGAAAGGGAAGATGCAGAAATCGCACGGAGGGCATTCGAGAAGCGTATTGAAGAAGAAATATCGACCGAGGTCGGTGTCGGCGGAGCACATTCATCTACCACCACAGCTCAAGCAGACAGCGCTGCTATGCCACCGCCACCGCCGCCAACTTTCAAACGCGCTCCGAAGAAGAAGAAAGATTTCGGGGCCGCATTGGGCATCAAGCGCAAACCTGGGTTGGTCTAAGAGTTGAGATCCTTTATTTTATGTATATTAGCCAGCGCCTTGTTCAAGATACCATTTCCGTTTCAATGTTCCGACTCCAGAGTAACGGCCTCCGTTAGGAGTATAGCCATAAAGGATACAATAGATCAAGCAATTCCGAGAGAATCAGACGGTCGACCCAGTCAGTGCATGGCACCTCCTATAGGTCATCACGACCATCCAGTGTGAAACGGATGTTGATATGGCTACACTATTTCCACAAAAAAGTAGACCGGCGACCCTTCGGACCGGCTTACAGAAGTACCCGGGCGGAATAGCAATTGGCGTATATCTCGATAGCATTCAAGGCGAACACAACGTTAAGACTTCAAAAGCACCTACCAATATTATCCAATTTAGAACGAGCCTAAATCGAACAATATGCTAGTAAGACAATCCATTGCGACCTACTCACTATCGATCATCATAGCCTTAGCTGAAGCCTTCAACTACCAACATTCAGGGGTATCACAATCATCACTGCCGCAAATCTACCGCCACCTGCCCGAAATATTCACACATCCCCCTCTCGTCATTCGCCACTGTCCTCATCGTCGTTTTGTTCGTCTCGAACACTAATCTGCTGCCTTGTCCCCACTGCTCCCAAACTGGCGTACCCCGCGCCCTCTCACGATTCGGATCCAGATGTCGCACGAAACTGGTCCAGTATCCCTGCACCACCGGAATCACACCATCATTTACACCTCCTGGCAAATAACTCTGCGGCCAAAAGCTTTTCGTTCCTGCGGCCCCGGGTGACCATATAGCATTGATTTCAGCGGTGTGGAACACGCCTAGTCCACTGGCTTCACTGCGGGGATCTTTGACGGACCAGAGGTAGGTGTATACAGGTATGGAGTGCGAAGCATAGATGGAGGACAGAGTGAGTCCTGGGCAGAGGTAGCGGATGGAGCCATAGGCGTTGGCGCATTGGCGCCAGAAGTCTGTGGATTTTGGGAAGCGTTCAGGTGTCCGTGGGAAATACTTAGATACGGCGTCGGCGTGACTCGAGTTCAGATGAGGGAATTGATTGCTGAGCCATTTCGTGGACGTTTCCATGTTGGCGATATTGCGCGGGCAGAACGTCGTGCCTTCATTGAGGACATTGCTGGGCTTGTTAGATGACACTCCGGAGAAAGGTGAAAGGGTATACACACCCGTAGATAGCAGGGAGCTTCACAAAATTGCCATCCTGGAACTCCTTCATCGTCACCGCACGTACGAAATCGCTGTCGATGACTGGACTGTACATGAACAGTGGCTCCCAGTGCTTGCGTGGATAAGGGACGTTGACAGCAGCTTTCTGATATGAACCGATGTCCATACCGCGCAAGCACGCAAGCGTGTCAGACTTGCCCTTGCACCCACTATTTGCGACCAGCGCATCGTATTGATACTGCGATTCCTCGATCGTCAGCACAGGCCCAAACGACTGCGACTCTGCAGCCGTGCCATGGAACAACCCATCATCGCGCCCACCATACGCAGCAAGGTGTAATGTGATACTCGCGGCTCCAGCGCTATCGCCACCGAGAACGACATGCTTGGGATTGCCGCCAAACTGTACCGAGCATGTTAGCCCTGCCAAGTGTGCACGGATCGGATTCAAACAAATGTCAACACGAAACGGTGACATGCAAAGCGTTTCGAACTTCCAGCGCACGTACCTTTGCGATGTTGTCCTGGACCCACATCATGGCCTTCCTTTGATCCTTCAGCCCATTGTTCACACTGCCACGCATCTCCTTGCTTGCCAGAAATCCGAGCGATGCGACGCGGTAATTGAAAGTGACAACGAGCATCTGCTTGTCCGCGGCGAGTAGCAGCGCTGAGCCATTGTAATTTGCATTGGAGTCGGTGTTGAAGCCGCCGCCTGGGATGAAGAAATAGACGGGCAGTTGAGAGTCCGCGGTCGCACCTGTGGGCGCGTAGACGTTGATGAAAAGGCAATCCTCGGAAAGCGCGGGGGTGGGTGTTTGGGACAGGCCGATGCAACGGGCGCCGTGCTATTGACATGTAAACATCAGAGCATTTCTGGAGGAGAAATAAGATGATAAAGAACATACAACAGTTGCATTCTGGACATATTGCATACGTTCCGGATCCTGGGGTGGAGCAAAACGAAGGTTACCCGTTGGAGGAGCGGCGTAGCGCATTCCGAGCCATTGTGAGATCCCGTTTGAGAGGGCGTGGCCGTGATATGTCGCGTAGTCGAGGTGAACGGTTGTGCCTACGGCGTTGACGATGCTCTGCGCCAAGAAGGCGCTTATGAGGAGAAGACGCATCGCATCAAAGAGTAGTTGGGTGCAGAGCTTGACAACCGAGTGGATAGATGTGTATTCGAGGGATCATGGTGACATGGTGCGTACATTGGGTACTTATCTAGAGAGATGAAATTGTGAATGAGCTAAGGGAGGAAGTATGCTGGAAGCGGAGGAATGCTCGGTCATATAGCTATTGAGTCCCCAGAACACCGTTTCAATTGATGATAGCATAGCCAGCCCAGTGGACGGATTTAGCTTCAGAGACAGGGCGACCGGGGTGACGACGATGGACCGGGTCTAGAATTAGTAGTACATGGACCAGGGCTGATCTTGTTCAGTTGGTCAGACTGTCCCTCACGCCGTTCTCAGGTGTTCTTGCCTTCGTGAAGAAGGTGAAGTGCGAGTCAATTAGTCTTGGATCAATCACATCTGCATCGCGTCAGACATTATGTCAAACGAGAGCATTCCTTTGCATGCTCTGGTGTTAGCTGTCGTTAAGAAATGAGCAACGGTTGGTTCGCGCTAAACAACAACCCACCAACTAAGCTGGAGCCACCCGGAATATCATTACTGTGGTCAGTATGGTGGCATCAGGGTAAAAGGCTTGAGCTGAACATCACGATTCACTGCTGCTAGCTGTCATGTTCCGTTCAACAATTGCTCTTGATCTAGCTACATGCACGCCATCGCGGCATCCTGTAGTCGCCCTTATGTTTACCATGACGGTGTTCTGAAGTCTCCACTGACTTACACCTGCTCAAGCCCCTGTATCCATGTTGTTTCCCTTCTTTTAGCAAGTCTGTGCCAAGAAAGGACGCTCCCAGATCTTCGGACATTCTCCGTGTTAATGGCTGATGTTTAAGCTCAATGATCTGCATGGCGTCCGACGTCCTGGCTAAGCTTTGCCGCCTAATTGCTCGTACCCCAATGTCGGCCGAGGCGGAGATATGAATTTTATACGTCAACGCAATGCATGCAGCGTATGACGTGAACTTCGAAATGCGAGTGAAAGCGTGTAGTGGTACAATCCTGTGCCGTGACTGAACAGACATTTGTCGAGCTCACAGCAGTCCCTGCTTTTGCAGGTCATAATACACCTTTTCGGGCATAACATTGCCATCACCATCCTCCATTTGGACCACATTCTCGACAGTAGTCTTCTCCTGCTTCTTGTCCCTCTGCAGCTTGTCCCACAGATCAAGGGCTTCCTGGATGCCTGTTATCTCGCGGAACAGAGTTGTGTTAGTGATACCCAGAGCCTTCAAGCCCCATGTATGTCTGGCTTCGCTGAAATGCTTGTCGAAGGCTCGGCGCCCCATATAGACGAAGTTGCCGCATATCTCGCAGGGGAATTCGACTCCAAGCCCATGCAGCTTATACAGCCAGAATGGAATCGGCTTGCCATCCCACGCAAGCGGCAGCTTCAATGGGTTGTATATTTTCTCTTCGCCATCATCATCGGACCCTTCCTGGTCTTCCTGCCCGACTGGCTCTTGTGATTCAGCATACAGTGCTGCGAGCTCCTGCGCTCTCTCTCGATCTGTCATGCCTTGTTTACGCTCAACGTTTACTCGTGTATCGCCGCGCTCTGTCTGCATGGCCGCTGCGAGCTTCCTTATGCGAAACTCTCGATCGGCCACAGCGCGTTCTTTCACTTTAAGCACAGCTGCGTTGCTTTTCGATGAGCTCGTGCCGTTGGATGCACCACTCGTACCACCTTTCTTGCTCTCTGCGGCCCTTTTATGCTTTTTGCCATTCATGTGATTCTTGTAGACGTTCTCGTTCTTGAATTCGGCTTCACAATCTGCGCACCACACACCTTCACCTGTGCCTTCGGTTTTGAGTCCACGTTGGGTAGATTCAGTGGGTTCCTCTCGCCAGCCTGGCAACTCAGCCTTCTTCCACGATTCCTCGAACTCTTGATCGAAGCTCTGAAACAGCTTGCTTAGATCTTCCAGGGGCCTTGTCTTTCGCATAAACCCTTCCAAATATTGTGAGAGCGTGCCGAGATAACTGAAATACGCATCAGTCATTTTCTCTGGTCGTTTGATCGGGCATTGCGGTGGGTGGAAAGTATCAAAGATATCGAGGTATTGAAGGTAAGATGGTCGTCGGGCGCCCTTTACGCCAGGAAGGTTTAGGTACTCCTCGTGGAGCATAGTCAAGTCAAAGTAGCGACCATAACCTTCCTCGCCTGTAAACAATGATTCGACATCCACATGCATGGTCCCTGTGGCTTCATCTGGTCCACGCCGCCTGTACGAGCGTTCAAGGTTCTCTACCGGCTCATTGGGGTATTTGCGATGATACTCCTTGATAGAGTTATATTGTTTATTAAACGACTCGAAGACGTCCCCAGCAGACAGAGATTGTATCTCACGTGCCCGCGTACCCTCACTATCCTGATAGATGTCAAGTAGTCTGGTCGACTGCTCTTGTATGCGGTTCATGAAACCGTTGACTTGGTGGTCTCGTGCCAGTCTGTCTCGTATCTATCAGACGTTAGAAAATCATATCGTAAGTGCGCTTTGTTAAACAGACGTGCTTGGGTTCATCTCGCAGTCTTTCCGCTATCGCGTTCTCCAGTCTTTCGATGTCTTCATGAGCTAGTCTTTGATCCTCGAGGAGCATTTTGAGTAGATGCTGGGTTTTTACGGATCACGAGCAAAACCTTTATTGGTGCTATAGAGGATATCGTGTGGAAGAACTCAGGCTCAGACAGGTCAATACTATAGTTGCGATTTCGAGTTTCCCTGGTTCCGCCTGGATTCGAGGTAGACCCGAGGTTTAACCGGACTCGCGTCAGTAGCGCGTTGAGCTCCACGTCCCCGGTTCGGAGCTCAAGCTCGAAAACATTCAACCTGCCAGTGAGCGACTCTACACTCAACGATCCAGCCTCACAACATTCGGTGGCAGCCGCAACCTGAATGACTATGGCTGATCTACAAATTAAGGAAGCTACTTTGCGTGGCAGTCTTGGTCGCAGCTTTCCGGCTCAGCACGATCGCGCGGCCGTTGACCCTGTTCCAAACGGTAAAGAAACAGAACTCAAAACACTCATCAACAACGTACTTGAAAAATGCTCTTCAGCAAACATAACAGTAGTGTACCTAAAACCTATTTTTGATGCCGTTGCTAAAAGAGATACTATCTACAGAAATGCAAGACTTACGTTATCATATACGTTGTGCCGTCCGAAGAGCGCATTCAGAAGCTTGGTGCATACCTTGAGGCTTTGTCAAAATCACTACAAAGTCGCCCACAGAATCTAGCCGACAGGAGGAAGTGGATTGCAGACTACAGTGTAGGCCTCAGAAGACTGTTCATGCTATATCTGATTAGCGACATTCTTTATCACGTTCAAAAACTCAAAGGCAAGGAGGACTCGACGAATGCAATCAAAAGATTGGTCCTCAATATCGATGAAACCCTGATTCGAATACTTCAATTAGCCGCTGATCTCGATGTCTCTAAGACTGCAGATCGCCAGCTACATGCCAAACTGAAGGAAGTCATCAATCTCTGGAAAGAAAGAGCTGTCTTCACCGAAGCCTTCATTGACGACCTCTATCGCATTATCGAAGGTGGGGGCAAGCATGTCTCTTTATCTACCACAGGCAATTGTGATCGCCTGAGTTACGCTATTGCATCCAGAGAAGGACCCTACGATTTGCCAGCTTTGTACGGTGAAGCTAAAGGTCGATGGTACGACCAGCCAGTGGGTGTGATGATGTACAATCTCAGCCTTGAGCCAGGGAGATCGATTCGAAAGTCGAAGATGAAGCCCATGCCCATGACCAAAGGACGCGCATCTGCAGCTCTGGTCAGTGCCGTCGATGACTTCATAGCTGATCTCAAAGAAGATCGTAATGCCGCTGTGAACGAAGGTCGGATGCACAACATTGACCGACTTGGACAGATCATTGTCAAAGACAAAAAGAGTGGCAATCTGACTTTTGGCGATACCTATTATGGCTTCTCACGCGACTTCCTTGAGACGCTGAATGCGATCAAAGCGTACAAGAAGCAAAAGCCCAGCAGGTCAAGTGACCTCACGGGGTCTTTGAGCCTGGATGAAGTTGTGAAGAAGCGCGGTGGATCGTCTGGAGAGGGGAATGGGGCCCAGCCTCATTGGAAGAAGCTCCAATTCTGGTCAGCACAAAGGCCCACGCGGTCTACAACTCCTTCCAGGAGCCGATCTCAGACACCCAGAAGGTCGCAAGACCGTTATGCCCGCTCGCGGTCTCCCAGAGATCGCTACTGCCATTACAATCGCAGGTCCAGCTCGCGGGACCGCCGCAGAGACTCGCGTGAGCACGTCTCACGAAACAACCAACACCGCCCGGACCGCCGGTCCTCTCACGAACAAAGGAGCAGTCCTACAAATACTCCCCGCCGCCACCCACAATCCCAATGGCAGCAGTCTCCTTCTTCTTTCGCTCCGGGCCAGTATGGCCAACACATGCAGTTTCCCCCGCCGCCGCCCAATCTGCCCGTTGGCGCGCCCTGGCCTCCTCTCCCACCTCCACCTCCACCAATGGGCGGCTTCGTCCCGCCCGGTCATGCGCAGTTCCATGCGCAAGGCCAGCGGCCACCATTCCAGGTGCCGCAGGGGGGTGGTGGGCAGTTTGGCCGGGGTCGTGGTAACGGGTTCCATGGGAACCACAACGGCCAGTACAATACTGGCAACAGGAACTGGGGTGGGCCCAACCAGGGCAGGAGATACTAGATTGCGTGGGTGGGAGGAGGAGTGGGGGCTCCTGGAGTCCTCACAATTGTACAATAGCATAGGTATCAATGAGATACCCACAGCCTGCGATAAGGCAGGATAATAAATGACATGACCGTGATTGCTTTAAGTAAATGCATGATGTTTAGCACATGCGAGTTCGTGACATATACGTGATACATGCATAATCTAAGTTGCCATATATATTATGCCTACTATATTCATATATAAGTACAGGAATTCTATATTATCATTCTAGCGATAGCTATATATGCTAGTGTAATTACTATAGTATACAGGACATTAGTAACTGTTCTTCTTTATCTTTTAGTAGAGCCTTTTACATATTCTTTACATCTAGAAAGAAAATTTACTCTATCTAAAAAATTATATACTAGATCTATCGTATAGCTAAGCTTACATCCTTATATATTAATATTATATCTAATAGTATATATAGATTCTATAGTAATAGTCATGTTATATCTCTATAATATAAATGAAGCTTGTTACGCTTTTATGTCTTGAGTCATTTATATAAAATAATACTTAGTAGAGATTTAAATAGACTAGAAGTATTATTATATCATAGAAAGAAGCTAATATATTAGTTCTGTACAGCAATAGAGATAGTTATATCCTTAGTATGTAGACTATTATACAGATAGTTTTATGTGTATGTCATATAATCTAGATGGAGAGGGGAGAGTATAGTGGTTCTGTTAGGATTAGAGGGACTTAGAATTATAGATAAAGAGATATAAAGAGCACTATGTATAGATGGAAGTATAAGTAATAATCTAGAGATCATTGGATTATTTGGCTCTTTGCAGGTAGATGGGCTAGTTGGTTCTATGCATGTTGTATATATGGAGTGTTCAGGAACTCAAGAACCTGCCTTTTCTTTTATCTAATAGCACACGAATGGGTTTCACTTCAGTTAGCAACCACATATTGAGAGATATTGTAAGGCATATTCGTGTTCTACTCCCAACGATTAAAATACGAAAGAGTACAAACCTTCTACATTATGGTTCTTGTTATGAAGTAAAACCACTCAAAGGTATCATCGCTAAAAAGCAAGAGCACATCAACATCGCTTCTATGTTCAAACAACTCCCAAAAACACCCATGTCTCGAGCTCTCTCTAGACCTTCTCATTCTGCTCCGCCTCCAAAACTTTCGACAATTGCCCTGTACTTCTCCGATCCAATGTCGACTCGACGCCACTCTCACTATCCGGCTTTTGCAAGCTCCTCGTGGTACCCACACTCAACGTGCGAGCAAATGAGAAGAAGCCCTGCCTCAAGCCAAGCGGTCCACCCCTGCGCAGCGTCTTACTTGCCGCAGCAGAGTCCTCGTCGTCTGTCGCACGGAACCAACCCGTCATGCGCTTGATGCCTTTCCACATCTCCATGCCCAGCACGAAAACGAAAACGGCACCAATTGCCAGCGCCCATTCCCAGCTGATGCCCTTGTGCTTGAACACGACTGTGTTGAAGCCGGGAATGTAGATGCAGGGGAAAACGACACAAGCACCGACAACGACTGACCAAAACAAAAAGCGGTTCTCCCACATGTCCTTGAAGAACGGGAACTTGGACTCGGAGGAGGGGTCAAGGCGGAACATGGAACGGCGCAGACTCTTGATCTCCCATGCGCTAATCAGGATCAGCCAGGTCAGTTCGGCGAAGACGGCGGCGCGGGCGCGGAAGACAAGGTCGCAGCTGTCGTTGTAGGACTTGTTACAGTCCATGCCCAGATTGCCGTCACCGACGCCGTAGACAATGATGACGAAGGTCATAAGCGTGAGGGTGCCCATGAGCGTGCCATAGACGAGCATGTCGGCGATGATTTGCCAGGTGAAGACACCCTTACGCAGGTCGTGTGGCGGGCGGGTCATGATATTGTATGATGCCTTTTCTTTGCCTAAGCCAAAGGCGGGGAAGCCGGATGTAACCATGTTGATCCAGAGGATCTGGAGGGGCGAGAGAGGGAAGACGGAGAAACCATTCGAATCTTGAAAGCCAAGACCACAGATAAGGAGGACGACTTCTCCGACGTTAGAAGTGACGAGGTGGAGGACGAAGCGTTGGATATTGTCGAACATACGGCGACCTTCTTCGATAGCGCTAACGATACTTGCGAAGTTATCATCGGTTAGCACGATGTCTGATGCTCCTTTCGCGACGTCTGAGCCAGCCAAGCCCATTGCGATACCGACATCGGCAGCTTGTAGGGATGGTCCATCATTGACACCGTCTCCTGTCATAGCAGCGTAGCGACCACGACGATGGAGGGCAGCAATCATACGTGTCTTGGTATGGGGAGCGCAGCGGGCGATAACGAGAGGGAGCTCGGGAAGTCTATCGATTTCGTCGTCGCTCATTCCATCGAATTGAGCAGCAGTCTTTACGAGCGCGTCAGAAACGTCCTTTGGTAGAACCGAAGTATCCTTTGGGATAATGCCGACTTCTTTGGCGATCGCAGCAGCAGTACCAGGATGATCACCTGTAAGCATGTGGACACGAATACCAGCAGAAGTACAATCTTTGACAGCGTCCTTGGTCTCATTGCGTGGAGGATCATACAGACCAGCAAGACCCAGCAATGTGAGGTCTTTTTCAATCTCATTGCGCGATGTGTCAGACTTTGCGGTGATTTCATTGCCTGTCCACGTTTTGCGAGCGATTGCCAGAACTCGCAGACCTTGATCGGCTAGGAGGCCCATTTGCTCGAGGACGGATTCCTTGATGTCCTTGGTCAAGTCGTTTTCTTGCCCATCCACACCAACCTTGGTACAGAGATCAATGATGCGCTCGACGGCACCTTTCGAAAAGATTATTGTCTCTTTACTCTGGGGGCGCTGATATGCGACTGACATCCTCTTAACATTGCTGTCGAATGGATATTCGGCGAGTTGTTTCCATCCGTTGCCTTTCTCTAGATGGGATTTACCTTGGTCAAAACGGTGAGCAAAGACCTGGAGAGCAACTTCCGTTGGGTCACCAGTAGTCTGCCATTTATCCTCGTCATCATTAAGACGGACAGTTGCCAAGTTGCACAGAGCGGCTGATTGCAGAAAGGCCTCAAGCCCAGGTACCATTCCAGGATTCTCGGTCAACAAATCGTCTTCACTGTTAGTTGTAGTCTGTCTTGCAGGCCGCCGCTGGTCTCGATCGGTCTTTTCTGAAGGCTCTTGAAACTTGACGTTGACAATACTTCGCTGGCGGTCGAATCGCTCCTCTCGCTCGTGTCGCTCCGCCTCAAATTCAGCTTTCGTCTTGACTGGGCCCAAGCTTATATTGCCGTTCGTTGGATCGGCTGCATCTTCAGAATTGCTGACGGTGTAAATGCCTACGCCAGGAACCCATGCTTTGCGTGTCACCATTTGCCCTTGTGTGAGCGTGCCGGTCTTGTCACTGCAGATGTTCGTGATACCACCGAGGGCTTCAAGAGCACTGAGCTTCCGGGTCAAGACCTTTTTACGTCGCATGACTGACATGCCTGTGACGAAAGTGATGGTCAAAACAGCAATCAGTGATTCTGGAATAATAGCAATGCCTATATCATAATTAGTATATCGCTGACTGTGAGGGAAGTATAAGTATTACTGACCGGTCGATATGGCGTAGATCGCTACCTCATTGGTGACGTCGAAACGATTCGCACCAAAGACAACAATAGCAAGTATTAATGCACAACCGAATAATAAGTATGCAAGCTTCGAAAGTTTCCGCTGAAGCGGAGTGCCTACGGTAAGACCAAGGAATGCTCCAATGCCATCCCATGTTCGGAGAACAGCACCTTTAGCTGGCTGGAGACTTCCATGCTTCTTGCGTGACATGGATCGATTTGGCTTCCTCTTCTTGCCTTGCATCGATGCCGCAATTAAGCCGATCTCAGTGGTCATTCCAGTGAAGACGACAATACCACGAGCACGTCCTTTAGTGACAGTTGATGAAGAGTAAGCCATGTTTACACGATCACCGACGCCGACCTGAAGCTCATCTTCACCATCAAAGTCCTTGTCCGCATCCTTCGAGACTGGAATAGCCTATTTATATTAGATGATGCTAGGCCGAGGTAGATTAATCAATCGCTTACCTCTCCTGTAAGAATCTTCTCGTCGCATTCCAAGTTCATGACTTCAAACAGGCGAAGATCAGCTGGGACGGTATCACCAGTCTTAAGCTGTATGACATCACCAGGTACAACTTCTGCAGATGCGATAGCATCGACCTTACCATCCCTCAGAACCATTGCTGTTGGAGACGAGAGAGCTCGAAGGGAATCCATCTGCTGCTCTGCTCTGAACTCCTGAACGAAGCCGATGACTACATTGATGATAATGACTGCTGTGATGACACCGCCTTCGACCCAGTCCTGGACACCATAGGACAAAGCCATGGCGAAAATAAGCACCTGGAGGGAATTTAGCTCGCGTATTGGACGGAAATCAACCATGACCCATACCAAAACCATTGCATTTGCACATTGTTTTAGTAGAACTGTATACCATCTGACGCCCCCTTGCCCGTCAAGTTTGTTCTCCCCGAACTTGGACCGATTATCGTTGACTTGGGATGAGTTTAAGCCAGTGTCGGTGTTTAGCCCAAACTGTGAAGTTATCTGGTCAACAGATAGTTTGAATGGATGCTTCTCATAACAGGAGCGAGTTTCAGAGTCCTTGGAGGAGCTCATCTCGGAAGTAAGTGTGTGTATCTTGTGGAATTTGAGAATAAAATAATTTCGATATTAGATGTGGTAAAATACTGGAGATGACAGATAAGTGGTAGTCTATCATTGACCGAACCACGGTTGATCTGAGGGGTAATTTGATAGTGTTCTAAAAGTCCAAAAGTGACAGGCATGTGCCTTTCTTATAGATGGACGTCCCCAATGGATTTTCATCTTCTCGCCCAGCGATATCCTACAATACGTCAGTGGACTCAATAGCTGCCAAGAGACCAACCAGGCTCTTGGGTGCTTGGCGATGGAGTGAAATAGTAGCCATGCCGTACTTGGTGTTGGCAAGGCGTGCTTGCCAGTAGTGGTCGAGGACATGATCAAGACACAACTCTTCGGTTCCGGACGTTTGATGGCTTGCCAGGCTTGGCTTCCAGGCTTCAGGCGGAGGTGGCGGAGGTCTTGGGAAGAGATATTGGAAGTCAATTCGCTCGGAGGCCCAGCCCTTATCCTAATCCTAGCCACTCCGCCTGTCCCGCTCACCTTTTCCTGCTCCGCCGAATGCACTATAAGTCTTAGCGACATGGAACCAAACCCGATTACCCGAGCTATCCTCGAGCGTATACGCTATTGTCTACCTGTCGTCATGAGGCGGCTTCGACCTTAAGACTAAGGGAACGTTCCGAACGCGGACGACTATGTGGCATAGCACAGCAAGCAGAATGTGGTATCACGTCTGTCATAGCGCTGGATGAGGCGAATGAAGCTTACACTGTTCACTATCAATTCGTTGTGTGGTGCGAGTGATATATCAAGATGACTTTATCAAGACGGCACGGATAAGTTGTCCCGCGATTATGCCTGAATGCCATGCGAACGCCTAGCCCGATGCTTGCCATGCACGTCGTGTTTTCTCCCAGGATGCCGCGAGTTGTGGGGACCCCGCCTCCGACCACTGTGGTGCCAAGGGTTTGCCAAGCCCGCGGAGCTCGTCATAAGAGCGAGTTTGCCTCGCGAAGGCATCGACAACCGGTCCGGCATATCTACTCATGACTCTTCGGCCGATGGGTTGTTCTAGTTTCTGCGTTTTGCCAAGATTGCCACCATCAACGCAATGAACCCTAGACTCGGTATCTCAATATGGAACATTAAGGACGGCAGAAATCAGCCCGCTGCTTCCTTGATTTGACCTCCTGCCTGCGGAGCCTCATCGATGAACTGGGGTGGTCTTGCTTCGTCCATCATGAAGGCGGGCAAGCCTTCTGACTCCGCTCCCAAGCCTTCAAATTCCACCTCCTCTCCGAGGGCTTCAAGCTCGGCATCTAGTTCTGCCTCGTCAACATCCTCAGGTACATCGTAACTTCGGCTAATGCTCTCTTGTATCTCATTCCCGATGTCCATCAGATCCGCCATCTCATCTTGAAGCTTTTCGATTTTGTCTATGTTTACCTTGCCGTACTGCTTCCGAAGCTCCTTGGTCGTGGTTTTCATGGCATCTACCGTAGTCATAGTGTTCTTGAGGTTGTCCTGCATCATGCCTGCTTGTTCCATGTTCCACGATTGTTGCTGAAGTTGGTCACGTTGTGCTTCGTACATCTTGCGCTGTTGGAGCACCTTCAAGGCCTTTTGTTTGATCGCCGTCTTGCCGGGTCCATCTCGCATCTTTGCCAGACGTGACTGATGTGTTGAAAGCTCTGCATTCAGTTTTGCTATCTTAACATCGACGGTCTCGATCCGACTATCGACCTAAGACTTGTCAGCTCAATGTGCGTCTTGGAAACATGCGACTGACATTGGAAATGGCACCACTGAGAGTGGGCTTTGGGGTGTTGCTCTTCGCACCAAACAAGCGATTCATGTTTGCATTAACAACTTGTAGCGTGTCAAGCAGTTCAACGTCGATTACGGAAGTTGATCATGTATCATGGGCTTGACGTACGTAACGCCGGGGCCTGGTAGTGTTGATGTTGAATCCTCACCAAAGCCCCGCGCCGGTAGGTGGCGCTAAGAATCGCTGCAATCCCGTGATACGAATTCGGACACCTACATTCACCCTACACCTCTTGCCAATTTACTTGTAGTGCAGTCTCATGACGGTCTGATCGACTCACTTAACACTCTCTTAGATAGACAGTAAGTCCCGCTGTAGTCAATACGTGGTAGCAATTGAAGATTGTTCTTGCGGGGGAAGCTCAAGCTAGAAGCTGCCGAAGCGCGTGCTCAGAGATAGATGGATACCTGATCCCACTTTCAATCGAGTTGGCCTGCCCAAATCACACGTCTGTATTCCGTGACTCGAGCTTCCGGACGACATTCCCTCTCCAACATCACAAACGTTTTCTAATTTGTCGTGTCGCTGGTTTGCATATTCGTTTCTGCTTGTAACTTGCCATTCCCTTTCTACGGAACCCCTGCATCTACAGTTTGGCGTGGGATTTGCGTTCTCCGACTGTCCCTTCTCCCGATCGGTGTACCACCATTGCAGTCACTCAACCTCGTGAACATCGGCGACTCGATCGAAGTAGCAACCGTATATACTACGCAACCCATTCACACAAGCTCATTTCAGAGCTTCCGGGTGCTACCACTCACGCTATACAACTGCATCTATACGAAACTAGTCGCATCGAGGGAGAGCTCGTGTGAGTTGGCCGAGACCCCCTCCATAACAGACAGCCTTGACAGAATTATGAACCATACGATCTCTCTTTCGACGAAGCCTAATCACTTGACGTGCCAGGTTCAACGTTTCCAGATTTTCTCCTGAGCCAACCCTCGATCACTGCCCCGCAATCGCCCTATCATACACCTCATCAATCGTGGCTATTTGTCTGTCTGATCTGTTTGAAAGTATTGATTTTCTCAACATTTGTGAGTCAGAACCATGCTTCATTTTCGTATGCAGGACGGGAGCTTACTTCTCGCGACTGGTATCTGAGCTGGATCAGGGGCCTTGCCGGTTCGTGCGCTCGACACAAGCTGATATCCACTACTAGTACCAAGTCACGAATACGACCAGCCTGTTCATTTCTCAATCGCTTGCATGAAAGCCAAAATTGGGCTGAAGCTACCTCATTCCCCAACGCCTCCATCGATATCTGCGTAGCTTTAGCGCTGACTGAGCGTAACGTCTCGCGATGTTTTGGCGCTTCGGAAACTATGCGAACATATCCACCCTCGATACTATTCTGGACAAGCCAGATCTGACGGTAGAAGAACTGCTGGACGAGTCAGACTTGATACAAGAATTAAAGCAGCAAAATACAAAACTCATTGAGTACCTGCGAGACAGTAATGTTTTGGAGCGGCTGTTGCGATATGTCATTGCGCCAAAGGAATCGCTGTCCCCAGAAGAAGAGCCAGAAGAAGGAGGGAAGACGGAAAGGCGTGATTCTCGCGAGGGCTTCTTCTCAAGAGTGCGCGCTAAATCGAGGTCCATGTCGAACTCCAAGTCAGAAACACCCGATGAAGGGGATAGTAAAGAAGAGAAACAGCGCATGAAATACGCGTATGTGGCATGTGAAATTCTGTCCTGCGAAATCTATTCGATTTCGCAAGCGCTTATAGAGGATAATCGCGATGCTCTACGCACGTTCTGGCAATATGTCAAGCAACCTCCCCAACTTGATCCAGTACAAGCTGGATATTTCACGAAAGTGAACGAGGCACTTCTGGATAGAGATACTGGACAGATGCTTGCTTTCCTAAAGAGCATTGCTAGAGTTGTGCCGGACATGTTACAACATGTGGACTGTCCTATGATCATGGACCTCTTACTTAAGATAATCAGCCTGGAAAAGAATGAGGGAGGCGAGGGTATCGTTGATGTTTGTATTCCGCCCGCATCTAGACAGTTCATACTGACACTTGCAAGTGGCTCCAAACCCAGGATCTCGTCCCTATTTTGCTGTCATATTTATCGCCTGAATATACGGCCTCCATGCAGACTTCAGCTGGCGACTTCTTGAAAGCAATCATCACGATATCCGCCAATGCTACGACGCAAGATCAGTCTGTTATTGGTCCTAATGAACTCACTCGACAACTTGTTTCCGAAAACTGCGTCAAGTCCATGATTACTGATATGCTTAATGGTGGGAATCCGCTAACAGTAGGTGTTGGAATTGTAATCGAGGTCATCCGAAAGAACAATTCAGATTATGATCTTGAGAACCAGACTGGTCCCGTTCCAAAGTCATCCGACCCAATATATCTCGGTACCCTTCTCAGGGAGTTCGCGATGCATATACCCAAATTCATGGATCTCATTAACAATTCACACAACATCACTACGACAAACAGCGACGGCACTAAAACAGTTAAGAGGCGAGAGATAAAAGCGGCCTTTGGCGAGAAAATAGAACCCCTAGGCTTTGATCGGTTCAAAACCTGTGAATTGATGGCTGAGCTGTTGCACTGTAGCAACATGGCCTTGTTGAATGAAAGAGGTGCCGAGGATGATGTTAGAAAGAGAGATTCGGAGCGTGACCTTTTGAAGGCAGAAGGCAAGCTACAACCCGCCCGAAGTCCTACTGTAAACGACTTCGGTACCAGCGTCGACAGCCATGGGTTCCATCATGCTAGGGCTCCCTCAAGCGAGTCCCCAGAAGAGATAAAAAAACTGGAAGTACAGAACAATACAGAAGAAGACGAATTCGAAAAGGTCACGTCATCCGAGGCAGTATCGGA
The DNA here is from genome assembly GCF_010093815.1 of Pseudovirgaria hyperparasitica. NCBI lineage: Eukaryota > Fungi > Ascomycota > Dothideomycetes > Acrospermales > Acrospermaceae > Pseudovirgaria > Pseudovirgaria hyperparasitica. The sequence continues at coordinate 453,481 of NW_022985563.1, forward strand.
CGAGATGAAGGATGATCTAGATGATAGAAAAGACATCGGCGAGCCCCTTGAACGATCACCAAAGACACATCCACGTGGAACTCAACAAAATTCAGACCTACCAGAACCCAAAGACAAACTGCTTTCACTCAGAGAAGATGAGAATACAAATGCTGAGTCTCCTACTGCGGCCGGCTTGACTGCCAAAGTCGAAGAACTAGAGATCGAGAACGAAAATAAAGACGACGGATCATCCTCAGTTAAGCCACCTGCCTCATTACTCACGAAGCATTTGAATGAGGAGAGTGGAAATGAGCACGATGCTACGCATCCTGAAGACAAGCCTGCACCTCTGTTTTCAGGGCCTCGATCGCATGGACCAGCCGACTCCACGGATAAGCCGTCTCTCAATATCACCAGCCCAACGATACCAGAAAGTGAGGCATCCGAGATAACACCAATAGAAGATGCCAGCGAGTCTCAGTCTGTCATGCTCTCAGAGCAATGTGCTGGCCAGGCACCATTGTACGAAGTGGACATTGATGGATCTCCTGTCGTTGGAGATCTCTTGAAGATGAAATTCGTCGAGAACAAGGTAGTTCCGACCATACTCGTGAGTCGATAATATGTCTAAAGAGTACGTATGATTGCTGAATTATCCAGGATTTTTTCTTCAGGTTTCCATGGAACAATTTCTTACATAACGTTGTATACGATGTTGTACAGCAAGTTTTCAATGGTCCAATGGAACGCGGCTACAACCGTAGTCTTGCTATCGACCTGTTCGAGACTGGGCGCATCACAGAACGGATCATTGAGGGCCAGGAAGCGTCCGACAAATCTCAGACAGAAACGAATATGCGCCTCGGCTACATGGGTCATTTAACGTTGATCGCTGAAGAGGTCCTCAAATTTACCGAGAGACACCCAGCAGAGCTCCTATCCCAAGCTGTGCTGGATAGAGTCACGAGCCAGACCTGGAACGATTATGTGGAGAATACTTTGGCCGATACGCGGGAACGCGACAACGCTATACTTGGCGGTGTCAGGCCCGACATAAACGTAGGCCCTCGTCAAGCCGTGTTGAATGCTGTCAATGCAGCTTCAAGCTTCGGCGGAAATAACACATCACTGGCAAGTGCAGGCTTAGGCGGAAGCGGTTCAATAGGACTCGACAGCATGGACCTTGGCAATACTGGTGCAGGCGGATACTCCAGCTTTGGAGGAGGCCTTCTTAGTGGTTTCAACAACTCAAGCGATGAAGAGGACGAGGAGATGGAAGAAGGCGACACCACGGAAGGAAGAGAGCGAAATACAGTCCAACTGAGTGACTCGGACCAAGTGGGTGAACTCTCATTCGAAGACGTTGAGATGGAATACCGATGATGCGAAAGTGTACGCTCCTGGGATTTCTTCAACTTGTCAGTCCTATTGAAGCGCTTTTGTCATTTTCACTGTGTCTCACACCTCATGTTGCTTTTGAGACTTGCGGCACATTGCTCACGTATTCTTATGATTTCACGTACAAACTATCGCATGGAGTCTCGAGATATGGGTGCAGCAAGAGCTATGGCTCACCGCGCTTTCTCTCGGCATTGTCGAAAAGAACGCTGTGAGCGGGCGTGATAGTTTTGTTAGCAATCGAAACTATCAAGGCTACAGTCAATTGTGAGGCATGCATGGATCATCTGAACTGCGCCATTCAACTCGGTCATATTTCTCTCTTTCCATGCGCCACCGCATGCACTACTATCGTCTTATTCTTGCTGTGCGCTTGTTTTGTCTTACAGGTCGGCTGACAGAATTGAAAAATAGATTGTCCGCTCCCCCGACCCGGCTGAACCGCTTGGGTTCGCATCAACCTCTGAGGCGCCAGAGTCTTCTGCCATTCCTGCACCACTTGCGGTACCCCCATCACGTGCTCGTCGCCAATTTGCAGCACGGCTTGCCCAGCGCAAAGCGCAGATGGAAGCCGAGAATAAAGTAGACGACGAGGATGACGAAAGGGACAATGACGATGATGATGATAGCGATGATGCGCCACTCGAGCAGAAATTCATCACTAAACCTAAGATGAGTGTGGGCTCGAGCAGAGGACCGGAGAGATTCAGCGGTTTATTCGGCAGTGACGATGACTCTAGCGATGAGGAGTACCAAAGAGGGTGATCCGGCACCTAGCACGAGACCTGAGTGGTTTATTGTCTCTTGGGTAGCCAGTGGCATGTTGGCTGAACGAAGAGTGTATGATACACATGATGGCTTCGCATACGAGTGGTTCGGCCATGAGAGAAACAGAAACTATGGCGGAAGTTTAAGTTCCTGCTTCACATTCACATTTCTGGCACGGGAAATTCTAGATACCAATATCATAGATAGAACGAAAGTAATGCCTACGCGAATCTATTTACTACCACGGTGAATTACCTTCGACGGAAAATTGGGCTCAGACAGGGCTGTGACTGAACCCGGAGTTAAGGTTCGGACGCTCTTCGGCAGACCAAAAGTCGAAACACCAGCAGCACAACTAATACTCCAGCTCAACGCACAACATCCCCGAAAGCTTGGCTTTTTCAAGACTACTGGATCGCACCCGCATCATAGAGTCCATAATCAGTAAACATGTAATCTGAAGGAAGTGGAGAGTACTACACTAATACGACGACAGTGTCTGGTTCAGTGTCTTCTGAGTCTTCTGACTCGGACTCCTTCTCCACTTCAGATTCAGATTCATCCAACGACGAACCGCAAGCCGACCGACCACAAACCGAGAACAACGAAAGCCCCAATACACTCCCAGCCCCTGAAAATGCCACTGATAATGCACCTCAAGACAGCGAAACTGTCTCGTCAGGGTCGTCGAAGAAGCCTGCAGCGCCCACGCCTCTGTTCCCAAACGCCGCAGTAGTTGACAAGCGCAACGCAAGCTTTCGCGTCCCCGACGAAACCCGTATTGAAATCGTACGCTGCTTGATAATCGGCTGGAAGCCCGTCGAAATCGCGCCTCGCCTCAACGTTAGCTTACACAGCGTCTACAATATTAAGAACAACTTGATGAAATATGGCTCCTCGCTCAAAAGCCCGGAGGGGCACCGCGCAGGCCGCAGACCAAAGATGACACGTGATGACGAGAAAGCACTTTTGTCATGGCTTGTCAAGAATGGCTGGAAAGAGCAGAGCGATATGATTGAATGGCTGACGAAGGAAAGGGGAGTGACCATGCAGAGGAGCTCTTTATCAAGAATATTGCGAAAGAAGGGCTGGAACGAGAATACTATCAAGAGGATGGGCGGAAAGGGATTGGAGGTCAAGAAGGACAGAAAGAGGAGAGGACCAGGGAAGAAGACGTTGATGCGGAACTCGTTGGCGGGAGAGGGAGTTGGTGCAGCGAACTCCCAACAACAACAACAACAGCAACAACAGCAGCAGCAGCAAACAGATCAGCCGCCTCAGCAATTGTCACCGCAAAATCAGCCCCATTCGCAGCTGTATCCCCCAAATACTGTTCCGAACGTGAATGTCCCTACGTCATCGAGTACTCCCATGGGCCTACCGATTGATCCTCAATTGAATTCACGTGTGACTCAGGGTCAATTTGGGTTGTACGACCTGAATGGGAACCAGGTTGGAACGAGTCATCGGTGACCGTCGTATCTCGTTGCTAAATGTAGTCAATTTGACCTATCGCAACTAGCTAGTACAGTTCGCGAGAACAAGACTCTTTCATCATGCTCAATCTCAAGAGACCTGCCAGGATGACTGCACCTATGTAAACCCTGGACCCGCCTGAAACGCTGTCTTTTCTTGGAGAAATCACAAAAATTTCTGTTTGAACATCTAGCAGCCACGAATACTGGGGCACTTGCAGCAAGATACAAGAGCAGCCACGTCCTATAGTAGCTATGCGACACCAGGCCGACGTGCAAAGTCTCGCTACATCTACACGATTGTCGGTCAGCGCCTATAACATGTCGTTACATGTGACCATGTCAACGACCTTGACAATCACAAGGCACCACACCGACCATGCTGGTACTCGAGTCAACCGTGGTCTAGAGAGTCAAACTACAAGGTAAAAGGGTCAATCTGTAATGATTACCATTATTCCTAGTGTTTAGTATACACAATAATAGTACAGGATCTCATGTATACGTAATCTACCAAACATAACGGTCGTCTACTTTCCGCTATGAACCAGCAGAGCCCGATGAACAGACTCCGCAAGCCACTGACGCTGCACTTCCGGAAAACATCAACCGGTTTGTACATATATACAGATACTGATCATAGACTGTATCTGGGAAAGCAATGTTCTTATCAATGTACGCAGAATCCAGTACTTCCTTACTTAGATGGCATAGCTTGTGCTGCTATGTTACCACAATTCATGCGTAAAAGAGTACCAACAATTACGGGAAACAACAGAGATCATACTGTCTGACGTCGAATATTTACGAAGACTAGGTGATAGATGCAGGTTCTGCCCCTCACTTACCAGGGATGATCTCACATCTTAATCGTCATCATGCAAAAGAGACCGCACAAAGTGATCATGTTCATATACACAGCAGAACAGCCAAGGTTAATTGAAAAAAGGAAAAGTCCTAAGCTTTGATGTTTCTCTCGAGTCTGAAGAAACAACGATTCCGGCAGCACTGTCTTTCTTAATGCTACAAGAAGGATGTCTTGATCTGATAGTATCGAGCAAGCCAAGAGAAGCCTTATAATGAGACACAACTTGCGTCCCCTCGATAAGGGAGTTCCTGTAATACAAGTGGGAGCTGAGAATATTATGATAGCGGATCGCCAGCTAGCTACAATGTTCTATTGTCGGAAGGATCGCTCATATGTCTGCCTCCTTGCTTGAGCGTCCTGAGGATATCGCGAATGACTGTCTTGCTGCAAGGAGATTCTTTTTTACTAACACAAAATATGCCCTAATTAGGCGAGTCTCGTCGCACGAAACACAGAGTCACCTCAATTACAACTATGCTGCACATGTAGACCTAGTACTGATCATCGGCGCCTAGGGTCTGTGGGTGGAGATTGTCATCACTGTGTGTGCCGGACAGGACATGGTACGTTTGATTAAAGGCCAGCAAGGAAGTGGGACGAACCATGAGGTGTGCCGGATCTTGGCATTGGGTCATTCAGCTGCTCTGTACTTGAACGGTGTTTTTTGCGTATACCTATGCTTAAGATGGAAGCAGGACATACGTGCGAAGGTATTGCTTATATGCGACTCATGTTTCAAGGATTGCCGGGTAGATCTCCTTGGCTGAATAGCTTGCCATTGGTGAATGGGTGCGGCGGCTGCCAATTTTCAGGGGGGATACATGGCTCATATACTCGCCTTTGCTGACTGTCGGGTGGACCATCTCTTCTCTACTATATAACACACGCCGTGTTCCTCTCAATTTCCTAAGCAAAAGCAGAAAGTTGATGTCTGACAGTGGACATGGTACATTACCCAGCATGTACGTGGCCACCGATGTGGTGCTCTTTATGAGAGGGAAAGACAATTGATACTTTGGGCAGAACACATGCGACCGTCACTTTGTGTCTGGGATTCGACACCTCTCTCAGTATGGTCAGCATCTCATAGCAATGATGATGGTGATCGTCATTATCCACAGCAAGATGCAGGAACTACACAGAAGACTTTAAGAGGACAGCGGCGAGGCCAGAGAGCCTTGAGCGTTTGTATCGAAAAGAGCCACTATACCACTGTTTCGGGACATGACTCGCATTGCTTCCAATCCCAGAGACTTGTCGGAAGCAAAACAGGATGGTTGCAAGCTTTCATGAGCAACCCAAGAAGTTTATACTTGCTGGATCATCAACACTTCACGAGCTGTTATCGGAGCGCTGTGAATGGTTGCGTCCAACCCTAGACAAACCCGGCGTCATTGTGACGGGAAACGCGTACAAAGACTACAAAAGAGTTTTTTCTGGGCGTGGTTCTTACCACCGCACCACTTACCAGGAGGCATTCTTTACCTGCAAGAGCCGTCATGCCCAATGCTTTCAATGCGTGAGATGGAGTTCCAGTGAACACTATGTCATCATAAGTGATGAGTAGTCTTTATGGAACGACGGAGGGCATCGCGATTCTCTACTGATGATGATTATCATTACTTGTTCACATATAAGAACGCATCGAGATAGATTCAGATTTGGAGCGGATATAGGCCATATCTGTGAGCACAACGGCAGAAGCACATTGCGAATCTCCAGACTGAGCGGAACGCCTTGGTGGAAGGGGTTGAGGAAGATATCACCAGGTATCTAGATGAAGGAAGTCAAGGGAAGGTGTAAGATGGTCTATATATCCCTTTGGGTAACCTGGTGACTGGGCGTATTTGTGCCGGGTGGGTCTCAGAAGACAAGGTATGCTTGTGATATAACTCTATTCACAGATCTCTGATAAGGTCTATTCACGTGAACATTACTTTCTAAGACACACCCTCCATGTCCTCTCCGCTTACGTGTACCAAAGCATATTCAAATATATAACTTCTTCTGTCGCCTTCTAGAGTGTTAACCTTAGAAGTCTCGCACTACTGTGCTAACTTAGGCTAGCATATCGTGCTAGTTTCTTCGAAAGTACGATGTTACTTATTTCTGTTTTGGCTGTCGCCCGTCAAGACGCTTATTACGTATGAGGGGCCTCACATAAATACAATGCCGATCTTCATCGTCTAATGATGCTGGTAAATAGTACACGCAGCGAACAGTGAGCAGCTGTATTATCATAGCTTAATGCATGACAGGTCTTGAGCGGTGAACGGTCACGTCGAATACTATATGGTATGAGCACAAGTGACTTAACCCCCTTTTCTTGGACCTGAAATTGCCGAGTAGAAACTACCATATGTAGTCACCAACTCACTCGTCTCGTGCGAGAGAAGCATATATCTACACATCTCCCACGAGTTCGACTCTGGCAAGTATAAATGTGTTTTAAGCTCATTCACTTAATACTTCCTTATACATACATGGTGCCCCCCACCAAACATACCTCAATGCGCGAATTCTCCTTCCAGGTAGACCCACCAGATCGAAAATGCGTACATGTCCTTATTCCTTTCGCTGTCTGGTCCAGAAAAACTTCTCCCAGGCGCTGCAGACGGAATCGTTCAAGCTTCGTGTTCGTGGTGCCTGTCCATCTTCCCTAAAGCAAGGAGAAAAGCACCGTGTAGTGGCAGGGCTGAGGAGCCTTGCGTTCACACTAAGGTATTTCCACTGAGCACGCTCACCTCCTCCTTACAATCCGTATAGTAGACAGAAGTTCATTATATAGTCGCTCTTGCATTGTATCGGCATATGGTTGGTTCATATGCTTAGTTATCCTTTGACGTACGAATGTATTGCATCGCCGAATAGTGCTAATAAGCACAGAACAACAACAACCACAAATACCCCTTACTAGCAAAACAGTTCACGATAACACCATCTTGTCTCAAACATCAGAAAACAACGTATAAGAACTGTGCCTAGTCAAGAAAAAAGCAAGACAACGCGGTATCTGTGACTCGCGACTGCATCATCATGGCCAGCGAACTCCTGAACTACCAACAACCCATTGACCTCTCAGACCAGTAATATACTTCCAATTGCCTAATAACATGCCGTCCCTTAGATGGTTCGCAGAATAGTATAATAGCATATTATAGCACGCAAAAAAAAGAAAAAAAAAAGACAATGAAGAGAGACCATACATGCGAAAGTCTCAAACACAGCTAGCCCTCTTCACAGAAACCTCTTGACAGCAACCCGGCAACCCCTCCACAAAACCCCTGAATACGATTCACCCACCATACCAAAGAGCGCCAGGTAATACCTATATATATATTTATATATAAGCCCCCAGACCCAAACTCCTTCCAAATCCCAAATTAGCAAAAAGCTTGACTACCAAGGTCTAGGAATATCTGTGATGGATGTGATGCCGGTTAGTCGGTCTAATATGGGGCCGTCTGGACTGGGGTTGCAGTGCTGATGATGTGTGGCGTTAGGATGGGGTGATGCTGATCGTCACTGCTCTCTCTATCATCATCACGTCTTACCCCTCCCTCGCGCGCCGCACACTAACTAGCTAGTATTGACTTATCTACAGTGCCCAAGTACACGAGGGTCTGTCTTCGGGTTTTCAGACGATCCAAGTTATAACAGCCGTGAAAGCGGATACCAATGTATAGATACGTAAGAATACAACGTTTAGCTTTCTTTCCCAAAAGCCCAAGAAAGCTTTACCATATAAACATTTAAAACAAAACCGAGTAGGGTTTGGTTAATGATTACTTTAGCATTTCAGAGTCTTAGAGTCTAGGTACAGGAGAATCATACGATGTATTCATATAGATTAAAGTTTTTCAGGCGAAAATTCACTATCATCGAATGTGTCTTCTCTCTCTCTTTCTCCCCTGATACAATAACCCTAATGCACACCCAACCCAATCCCATCATGATTGATTTGGATGGGATGGGATGAAATGTACATAGAGGACTTGCCCTGCCTTGATGGTCCGGTGGTAACTTTATTGAACAAAACATCAAACGACAAAGCAGGTTTGTTCAAAGGTGGTGGTGCTACTCCCAGTCAGCCTTAACAGACGTGGTACCGGATGGCTGGTAGGCAGGTAGGTACGCAGGTACGCAGAACGAACGGGAAGACATTAAAGGGAGACCACCAGACAGGCCTTGGTACAAAAGAACAGAACGAGACAGAACAGGCAGTACAGCACGGTATATAGGTAGAGTGGAGCGAATGTGAAAATACCCCTGAAGTCTGCTCTAAGGCCGACCGTCAGATGTACTCTACTCCACTGTCAAACATGACCCGAAGGGGTGGGCTGTGTTGCAGATCAGGCGGGGCTGCCGCCGAGATTTGGGGTCTGGGACTGAACGATGTGGCCAGGTCCATAGAAGAGCAGTACAGCAGCAGGCTGGAGCTCCAGGACCGAATGTCCCGATCGGGTAACCAGACCCGAAGATATTCTATTGTAGTTTGTAGATGACAGTCGTTTGTTGACTGAGTAGTTGCTATTCATCCGGATATGCAACAGTGGCTTTGGGGAAAATGATGAGCCGGCAACCCCCTCGGGGCCTGCCACCGAGTACTTTGTACGAAAGATGGAAGACGTCTGTTAGATGTCTTCCGGTGTGAACAAACATCAAAGAAGATGAGAAGGGTACACATGAGGTTGAAGTAAGCTTAGCTGTCATGTTATCGTACCTTGGTCGTGTGAACTGGAATTGAAGCTCCTGCGACCCTTAAATGAATCTAGATGGTTCCACATATACAACGGACGGTTGAACCGTGGTAGTCAGCCACAGCCACCTCGACACCGTTGCTGCACATAACCATAACCATTCAACAAGTAAACGATATTATCAGGTTCCTCAGTGAATGGCAGCCGTCCCGAGTACCATGTACGCTGAACCAGTACCTTGTTGTGGCAAGTGAAGAGAGGTTGGTAATGGCTCGGGTGGTGCTGCTATCGGGATCGAGTGTCGGTCCGTTCTTGACGTGCCTCGTGTCAGACACATGTCTTAACACCTCAGACGGACGAGACTTGTGAGTTGATGCAAGTCACTCAAACGTCGAAGGTCTATCGTCGAAGGTTATCGTCAAAAGTCTTCCCTTTGAGGACACGTGTCGCGACCAAGGGGAAGCCTCATAGCCCCAGGAAGCCTCCAACATCTTTGGTGTCTAAGATTGTAATGTACATCGCTGATCGATCTGCGATATGATCCGATGCGTCGCAACGAGCAAAAGTCTCGTGGAATGGCTGAGTCCAATATCTAGCACTTCTTTCACCTCCGAAGGTTTCGTTGCGCAGCGATTGCGTGGCCTCCGCCGAAAGCCGAACAAAGCTCGAGGTTGCTGCTGTGGTCGCGAGGATGTGTGAGATACACTGACGCAAGGAAAACATTATTTCCAGCCCAATATTGACCGACATCTACACCTCTACAGTCTCAACCACAATGGAGTCGTCTTTTGTGCATCATGAGTGCTGTTTGGTTGCTGAAAGAGGTGTGACGATTTCGCCCCGTCATAGGGACCCAAATAATCTCATACAGTAGTATACGGAAAACCCCGCACTACTCTTCCATGGCGAGTCGAAGCTCTAGTAAGACCGTTCTTGAGGTAATCCCTCTCCACAAAAGAGTGTGCTGGTTTGACGTGGCGGCCAAAGGAGTTGGTCGGCCTCGTGGTCTTGACTTTGTGGACATGTCGACAGCTGAGTGTGTTCCTTCGGTTGTAGCGATAGTGTACCAGGATTCGGCATCCCATTAACTTTGCTGACATAGCCACTGTACTGGCCATATAGAGCATGCATCGACGAGAGCACATCCACACCATGTACAGGTGATCATATCTCCCATGATTGGTGAATCAGGAAGATGGCGGATGAGGACTTGGTGTCGGGGTCGGGATACGAGGGTAGGAAGACGACAGGGTGATAAACCGCCCCAACAGCGAACAGTACAGTATATTGAAGTGATAGGGAGGTCTAGGAGGGACTGGATCGGAGTTAGGAGTGAGAAGTGGATTGATGGCTGACGGCTTAGAGTGTTGTGGCTCAGGTGGCTCGATGCATCTTTTCCAAGAGAGGTCGATCGGGCTGTCGGCATTGACGCTAGTGGCTCTGGATTGTGAAACGTCATCGTCCAGCAGTTAAGAGGTATGTCGCTGCAAGCTGGAGGGAGTCCAGATCTAATGCTCGCCAAACTGTAGACCAGGTCTTAGGAGACGCCGAGGGTACGTCGAGTGTTAAGAGGCGTCGCGATGCTGATTCGAAGGACTCGAACGAGCTCAGTGAGTGCCTCTCACAACTGCTCTCGCAGCAGCAGTCCCATGCCAAGCTGCAGTAGAAAAGAGTATGGATGGTGACTGAAGAGTGTGCGCGAAAGAATAAGGAATATGAGCCCGGGACGAAACGCGTTGAGAGAGGCGTGCAGACAGCAGGCTAATGAGGAGAGAGGGAGAGAGAAGAAAGGAGATACAGGAGTAAGGCGTCGCATGCATGCTTAATGCGTACGTAGAGTTTTTGATAGAAAAAGAAACAGGAGAGCCAAGATATCAATGAGATAGAAAGAGGAAGAGAGAGAGAGAGGGCGCATGCGCGCGTTGTACAGCAAACTTTGAAAGAGCGTTGTGAACTGACGTGACGTGACAGGGCGGCGGCGACAAGAACGAGGGGGGGCAGCAACAGCAGCAGCCTGGGGCAACGCTCAGAACTTCATGCTGCAGCCAAGACCGGCTCAAAGTCGGGCCCTGGGCACACGGCACACCAACAGCCAATCAATAGCGAGTGCTGGAGCCCGCAGGTCACATGATCAACAAGCGATGCACCGGTCCGTCCCACGCACATAGCGTTGTTTAGACCTCACCTAAACACTCCGCCACACTTGAAACTGCTGAAACCTCTTATCAACCAACCTACCCTGTTCATAATAATAAAACAGCCAACTATGATCAGCTGCTTATCGTGTGGAGACTGGGGATTGAGGAGCCGATGCAAGTGACCTGCTCCTGTGCCCCCCTCTCCCCGCTGCCCTACCTTATTACTACTACGACAATTACCTGTGCGCGCAGATCTTCTGTGCAAGGGGTTCGTTCTTTCATTCATTCATTCATTCATTCATTCATCCATTCATTCACAGTCCCAAGAGACCTCAGCTGGCAGAGCATGAAGAGCACGAAGAATGTAGCCGTGAGGCGCATGTGAGGAAACACTCGCCCGCTTTCGCGGAGAGTGACATGTGAAAGCGAAAAAAGGGCTTACGCCCACTATAATACCATACAGGAGAATAATAACACCAATAGGCGGCACCAGCTCTACCTACTTAATGGATACAAATCGCTCAGCACTGCTTGATTGACACCTGTCAATAGTAACGCCACATCTGTCGTTGCAGTATGGCTTGCTGGCAGTCTCCAATATCTGTGTTTGTTTGTCGCGCTACCAGGGGGTAATTGTTCGGATTCTCGTATGCCGTCACCGTTTGTGGGACGGTGCACTGGATTGAATCCAATGTGTTGTGATACTGTTGTGTAGCAGGCTGTTGTGGCGAGGTCCACGTATTGCTTGCGTAGATGTTGTCGTCCCTCCTCTCGTCAGACCTGGCGCGTTTCGTCTCTTGCCGTGCTCGGCGGGGCTTCTCGTCGTCGCCATCGTCACGCTCTCTCTTGCGTCTAGACATTGTTAGTCTTATGTCGTCATATGCCATACAAGACTCTTTGACTCACGAAGTTGATCCTCTGGTCTCCTTTCGGAGCCTCAGCTTGACACCCTGGTCTGCAAATGTGCGAGACATGGCCGTCGATTCTTCAAGGCCGGAGTAATCTTTGCTCGCAACGACTGTCCCGAGTAAGCTAATATGTCTTGCATCTTCTGTGTACAGGTAGCATACCCTTGAATGTATTGGAAACGACGTTCTTGACGAAGATGGTGGTGCCTTCGTGTCTGCCTAAGAATTAGCTACTAGTTTCTCGATGTCTAGTGTGATGACTTACGGCTTTGTCTCAAAAACGCTGAATAGCAGACGAAATCTTCCTTGTTTCCTGACAGACATGTCTGCAAAAACGAAGAATGCACTCTCTATCAAAGGTGGACAAGTCAGCTCAGACACACAGAGCTTTGCACACGTCCAAAGGCCACTGACCGTTGTCTCTGTTGTCTTTGAGGCGATTTATAGATGAAACGATGGTCCCCAGTAAGACAGTCACCCCTTTGCTATCCGTGACTGGGTTGAGTGAATGCTCTTCGACCAAGGTTGCCAGGCAATAAAGGTAGGGGCTATGAGTGTAGATCCTGAACAGTGTTAGATTAAAGTATGTGACAGAGTTGACATAACATACTGTTGAGGATCCTTGTCCGTCGGAAGAACCATTTGTACTACTGGCGGGGGATCGATCGGTTTGCGCACTGTGGAGGGAGCAGTTAGCCGGAGTACGTAAAGGGGGAACATAGGTGACCTACTCTTTTCTTTACCTAGCTGGGTTACCAGAGCTTCCCTGGGCTGTTGCACGACGGTGAGTTGGATGGAACTGTTATATTTTACCAGGTCAGTGGGAGAACTCGGCTGGTGATGTTGTGTCTGTGAAGAATCTTGTGGTGTATACCTCTCCAGTTGGTCCATAGGCGGATTTTGAATCGTTATCGTGTCTGCCGAGTAGAGATAAGAGGGCGCGGATGGGTCACTAGGATGCGGAGGATGGATGATGGTATAAGGGGGATACTGATGCTGTGGCGGAGGATCCATATTGAGAGGTAGAAAATAGTGGGTAGTTATGTGATTAGAGAGATGAGACGTGTTGCTGGCTGGCGATGCCTGTTCCTTGCGATCAAGGTGTAGGAGTGTCAATATTATCAAAAGGCTACGAAGAGTTACACGGTCGAAAGTCGCAAGAGCGGGTACAGCGTCCTTTATGCTGTAATCTGACAGGAAGATCCAGAGCCACCAAACTCGCTTTCCAGTCGTCCAGTCCAGTTGTCCGGGCGTCCAGTTACGTGTCTAGCAGTCCGCGTCCTTGCTGAAATGCGATACTATCGCGTAAAATCGTGACGCATTCGCTAAGTCCCAAGTTATCAACGCCGATGCGGTGCGGTACGGTGCGGTGCGGAAGCGGTTCCACCTGCCCCTCCACTGTTTGGCACCAGCAGCGCTGCTGCCCGTGATGTGTTTGTTGGAAGAGACTGTAGAAGTCTACCACGGAGATGTACTTCCAAGCTTGCCCCTCCTCTTTGAACGAAGGTGGTTCAAAACTGCTGTGTCATCCACAGCAGGTACATGAGTAGGAGGCTCAGGGTTCACGCCCTGGGCGTTGGCATTCTACACAAGCGGACTGTCGCGGAAGTGCGCCACCCAAATGGAGTGAATCGAGCTCGATACTCTTCTCGTAATGTGTTTGGAGCTGGTAGTGAATCTGAATAGAATGTTTGAACGGGAATGATATTACTGCGATCGTCGCAAGGTTTGAAAATGGTCAAAGGCCGTTAGACGAGTGAAACAGCGTGTTAGATGCTGAATCAGCGCTCGAGAGCTCAACGAGTCGCTGTCAGGCTCGAGCTGATTGCTATGCAGAAGTTGACACTGCACAGATGGAGCAGAGCAGAGCAGGCGCGAGAGGTGAAAATGGCAACGGCAAGAAGCTCAGAGGTCTAAAGAGCAGCCTCGAGCTTTGAGAAGTAATAGCAATGTACCCCACTAGTGAATAGGTTTTGGAGCTGACTCGACTTGGCAGCGATCCTCGCAGTAGCCAGACGTGTGGCTTGAGCACAAAGGAGAAGCCTGGATTGGATGAGTGAAGGTTCGGAAGCCGGCTAACGGTGAGGAACACGGGGCACTGTAGGAGAAGGCAGATGGTGTCGTCAGGCACTCAGGTCGAGAATGATGTAGGGCGGGAGTCTGTGTGTGTGTGCTTGTCTCTGTGCGTGTGCGTGTGGGTGTGTCTGTGTGTGTGCTTGTTTGCGTGTGTGTGTGTGTGTGTGTGTGGGTGTGTGTGTGTGCTCAAAGGGCGGCTAAGGTAGTGCCCCAAAAAGTGAGAGTCGCTGAAAAATGCTGCCCAGCGAAGGAGAAGTTTGGGTCGAAGTGAACCCTGGCACCCACGAATGTATAAGGAATACGAAAGCCACTCAGCTCTGTGTCTTTCGATTAAAGCTCCGGAGCGATCTGGGAAGAGCCAGAATTGATGATGAGTAGAGGTGATCGTTAAGACCCACAGCGGCACTGCAGTCAGATGAGCGTCTGGAAGGATGTCAACATTGAAGTGAACGAGCCGACCGGGAAAGGGACCGGGCGGAGCAGAGTGGAGTATACGGGCAATATCCGGTAAGAGCAAGTTCGCTATCGTAATGGCATCTGTTATAGCAGGAGTGTTTGCAGATAATAATGACCGAGACTGTTGTTAATTGAAGCTGTTACAGCGAGTACTGCTTTTTTCTGCCCCTTGAGAAGTGAACAGGGTGCAGTAAGTCAGTGCCGGCCCAGTGTTTGGGCAGCGTAGTAGGCTCACAGTGCCAGAATTGGCCAGTGGCAGCGGAGAATTTGGCCTCTGCAGCACCAACCAGCGTTCGCAGCAGACTCTGCTCTAAACACTCTCCACCAAATCTGCCAAATCTGCCAAATCGCGAGGCCTGTCTTCTTCAACTGCCCGTCGTACTATTTGTTGGTAGATCCGGTTCGCTACCAGACTTTGAGCCACCGGCTGTCACGATTCACCACCCCTCTTCGCCCTATGGTCGGGCCTGTCAAATGAAAGCACACCTACTATC
The DNA here is from genome assembly GCF_010093815.1 of Pseudovirgaria hyperparasitica. NCBI lineage: Eukaryota > Fungi > Ascomycota > Dothideomycetes > Acrospermales > Acrospermaceae > Pseudovirgaria > Pseudovirgaria hyperparasitica. The sequence goes on from NW_022985563.1 coordinate 468,744, forward strand.
TGACTATCACCTGTCAAACTACCCCCGAAGCAGTCGAGTAATCAGCGCTCTAATATCCCCTCTCTTCTCTCGTTCTTGCTGAGTGCTACTGCGATGCTTGGTCGATGCGCGCACTGGAAGACGGATGAATGCTATGATGTGTACCTCTCAATCACCCTTTGCAGCGACTGAATCGACTGCGCAATTGTCTTGTCTTGCTCCTGAAGATCTGCAATGAATATAAGCGCACGTCGTTGTATCCCGACCGAGCGGCGACGCGAATTCGAAATCGCCCTCTCAGCACGCTTGAAAGTAGACGAGCGCGGAGCAATAATGGAGGCAAAGATGGCCGTCAGTGTAGTAGAACTGGCTAGTCTAGCAGACTCGATTATCTCCGATATCAATAATCATTCAAAAGGAAAAGGCTAATGGATGGAATCGGAACATACGCCGGCAGCCAACGTCCGATGAGAGGATAAGAAATCTACGACAACGACCGCCTGGCTAGTGAAGTGCTGAGAAGGGAGATAGTAGAAGAGGAAGAAGACGAAGACGAAGGCGAAGCACAACCCTGCCGCACTTGAAAGCACGAGGGGTTCCCTGACAGGAAGAGGGTTAATCAGTCTTATTACGAGTGTGTGTGTGAGTGCCATGTGCAGCGATATACTGCAGCATGGATGGATGCTTGCACAAGCGTTTCTGCTCCTGGTCTTGCTCCCTCTCCCTCCTCGTCCTCCCTCTCCAACGTCCTCCCCTCACCTTTGAAACCTAAACGTTAGTATGGCGGCATGGCCGTAGGTGGATGCGCTGCGCCCAGTCACAGTACGATGAGCGTGAAGAGGCTAGCAGTAGTAACAGCAAGCAATAGACTCCACCGCGAACTGATATGCAGCACTACTTCTGACTACTGCTGCCAGCCCTGCACGCTTCAGCACCAATCCGGCAGGGATCGCCGCCACTTTAACCTTAACTATGTACAGACGCCCCCCGAGGTTTGTGCCTCTTCAGATGCTTCATTTATCCATCCTTCTTCCATCTTGTATAATATCGAGAGCTTTCAGTCCGCGCTCGCCTCAGCTCTCTGTCATATCCGCCCTTGTCAGAACATGATTGAGAGACGTCGCTATTGCCGACTGTTTTGCGGCCGTAAAGTCCGGCGGGCCACACAGACTCGCCTAGAATTGATCCGTGCTCGTGGCTGGCACTTATCGATTGAGCTTCACCACCACCACCACCATCACCAGCCTCCACTCCTTTTGGTCCGCAAGTCCCGGGGCACTTAGGCCATAATTGCCCAGATACATTGAAAGCGACATCAAGTTTATTGACCGACAATGCTCGATTCTATTCTCAACAATATCCAGAAAGGCGCCATGACGATGCCCACCTTGCCTGCAATGTCAGCCATTGAGCATATCCCAGGGCATTCGGCCAGGTTGAGAGCGAGTCAAGCTTAATTGCTCTATCACGGGAGATGGCCATGATGTTCCACAAACGGCTAGCCACATATTCATGTGTTCACAGCGTGCGCTGTGTTCCACAGACATGCGTCACGAGGGGCAATTCTCCGAGTCGTCAACATCTTCTGCTCTGTCCTCATCAAAGTGCGTGCGGCATCAACGTCTATGAATTCAGTCAGAGTCTCTGGCTTGTCTGGGTGATTCCATGTGGATGTGCAACTTTCGATTGCGAATCTCTCGCAGTTCATTGGGTACAGGACTCGACCCAAAACGTATGACGCCACCACCATTACGACAGCCTTGCAACCACTACGTTAAGACACATCATTCCAACATGGAAAATATCATGCCGCCTTCGACAGAGTAATTGGCGTGGTGTACTTACTACAGCATAAGCCCAAGAGGTCCGGCTTTGCAGGTATTACCCATGGTCAACCATCGTAAGACCCTACGAGGATCAACCCACTCGAAAGATAAACGGATACTTGTAACATTAGAATGTCGCTTTTCGTGAGGACTGCCTCCAGATAGGGACCTGCCTAGCCTAGCCAGGCACAGGATGTACTCGCATACAAGTCCAAATCTCGACAGGAGGAACAGCAGCTGATCTGTCCGTTACCAATTCGAGCCGATGCACATGGAATGATGAATGTATCCGAGCGCTACCAGGATCAGCTGCAGCAGTTCGCCCCTCAGTTTCCTCTGCAAGAATGCAGAATCCTGCAGCCATAAAAACTTCCACCCTCTTTTGGCAGCTTCGTCCCTGCGCCTCAATGGATCTACGCTGAGCCCCACTTCTTCGTTTCAACGTTCAAACACAGCAGCTAAACGTGGCTGTTCCTTTCTTGCACCAGCCACTCATCTATTCCACTCGCTGCATTCTCACGACCATCAAAGCATCAAAACTGGTCCAGTATGTACCTAAATTACTTACGACGCGTCGTCAGCCATGTGGTAGCCTTGCTCTGGTAACACCTGAATTCTGTACTGTGGCAGCATGTGAATCGGCTGCATACGTCGTCCAAGGCCCTCACGAATCATAGTATCTCTAAAGCTCTAGATGTCCCGTGCCTTCGAGACTCTGCTTCCAGGTACTGCGGTATAACCTCGTCTCTGTCCGACTGTTACGCCTCTTTGATTCAGCACCTCATACAACCGCAGTCTTGGCTCTCTTGCATCGTTCAACATTTGCAATAGAATTCGAAAACCACGATATAATTGCTACCTCATGTAGAACGCACACATATTTTAGTGTTGCTCATCCCCAATCTAGGCTAGCGCTCTGAACCCTTCAGCTTCCTCTAACCGGCGACTTCAGGCTGGCCTTGGCCTTAGTGAAAAACGTGCTGCGTCCAGTCTAGGACAGGATACCTCCCGGCAACCCGCGGCTTCTAGAGAGACTGTCCTGGCCAGCAATAATGGCTCAGCCTCCTTAGTACGGGTCGAAAAAGTGCTGTGGCTATCGGATTGAAAATTAAATGTTGATGCGTATTTGCTTGTGTTTGCTTGAAGTCTCCGGTCTCAGCTGCACAATGAGATTTTGTTGTGACAGACGCCATCGCCACTTTTCTGTTGATCTTTCGAAGCTGGATACTACGAAGGCCGATTCAGTCGAATATCCATGGCTCGCCTCACTGCTAATTCGTCTCCACTTGCATAGCTTGGGAATACGAAAAATGCTCAACGCCTTATGACATAGCGCATGGAGCGACGTACCTGGACACATACTACACTAACTTCATAGGCGGACGTACTGCGTTTTCTGTCTACCTACATGAATGACCACTCAAATACCACACTGGTGCATCTGGAGAGTTCGATTGCTGTCGGAGCGGCACTCTTCGGGTCTCCGTCGCCGCTTTTTTTTTCAAATTCGCGTGTCAAAGGAGGTCAGCGCAAAGGTTGCCCAGCCAGTATTGCTCTTCACGAATGAGATTTCCCTGTAAACGAATATTCCTAACTTGCCCGGTCCCGCGCATCTGCGCAACCGTGTTGTGGGCACGTGTGGGTATTGAAAAAATTTAATAACAGCCATAGGGGGGTGCTGGAGTGTGCTGGAGTGTGCTGGTGATATAGGGGCGCTAGAGTACCAAGTCACAGACTCATATGTTGATATCAACAGACCGGGATCAGACCTCACATATCAAGCGTTGCACGACGGCGTTCCTCGAGACTATGCATATCGCGCTATTGGTTTGCATGCGAAGCTGCCGTTGGCTTGGCTAGAGCTCTGTAGCTTTCGGCATGTTCTGGCTCATCTTTTGAAGTTCTGCCGCTAGAGTTCGTGATAGCTTTGAGAGCTTCGAAACACTGGAAGACCGCAGGGCGCACAGTCACCGCGATCGCTCCAAAACCACACAGGATATTCTTCAACGTCCAATATGACTCGCTGCAGCTTAAAGATTTACAATACTAGTGTAAAAAATGTCGCGCACGTTCCACTTCAGAGAAAGAATTCATCGTCTTCCCAGGCGTCTGAGCGCCCGACCAGCACTTTTATTGCTCAAACCCATCTAGAGCCAACCGATCTAGCTTATGAGCATTATCGTCGCCGTCGTACTGTGCGGGTGGACCTGCTCTCTCTCTTTCGCCCCACTCACACTCCACCATGATGCAACCATTTTGAGCCACGCTAGTCTTATACGCACTCTTAAATCGATTATCTACTCCAAATCCAGCCTCGTGATGTCCTGGACCCACATTATGCATCCGAAAGAAACTGAAGTGGTGAGTTGGTCAGCTCGATCGTGAAGGGAAAATATGCATTCGGCAGGCAAGCGCGGATGTCGTGTGGAACTTGGCTCAGTCATCTATATCCATGAACGTGAGTGAGCCTGTGACACACTCATGCGATTTTGCACTGTGGACCTAAATGCCATACCAGACTGCGCGCTGTAATGCGATAGTCTCAACGTCGACACCGATGAGTCCTCGATTCCACTCCGCACCTAAACAAACAAACACCTCACCGCACACCGATCAGCTAGCTCACTGGCCCACTCGAGATCCTTAGCCTTGATTCACCGTTGGGCAGCATTGGAATGAGCTAGCGCATCACAACAATGAATCATCTGTCAGCGAATATTTTGATACATGTGGGAATTGGCTGGTCAGAAGTGAGGAGAAAATATGCCTGACTGTGCGGACGCGGCCGGGATATGATCTGACCCATCTAGGAAAACTGGCTTGTGCACAATACGACTGACCCAGGCAAGACTTCCTTTGACGCTTGAACTATGTAGTACGCGCGTGTGTGGTGTTTCTGTGAGTCCGAGGCTGGTCGTATTGCTATCGCAGTCGAACACGCTCGTAATCACACATTGTCATGGTTCGTCACTGAATGACCAGCTCAAACAGTCGGATTCGTAAATGTACCACAACAAGGAATTCTAATATCTCATCATCGTCATCTCTTCTCCGCTTCATAGTGTTATCGAAGCGTGCTCGACTAGATAACACTTTGCTGTGCTGAACGAAGCCCTTCCTCCATCTCTCCCGCCCTCTCTTACCTACTAACTATGAACTCACTCCACGCACCACGTCATCCACCACTCTCTCTACAACCATCACACATCTGGCATGACCAGCCATCTGCATCCATGCTTTCGAAGTACTGTTATCATTCCCGTCATACATACGACGCATACCAAGTTCGTCGCTAAGTTTCACACCAATGCTCAGAATGCATAAGAAAAAAGATAATTACAATGAGAGGCATGTACGGCATATACCAACAATCCCGCACAGTGAACCTGTTTTCCCATTTTTGTTGGGTCCTTTCAATCCGTACACTGGGCGGATTCTGATATTTTGTTCCTTTTGCACCAAATACCCACCCATGACCACGCCCTGACTGGCTCTAAATCTATAGTTAGGCGGGTGGCGGAATGAGAATGCGCAAAGAAGAAAAAAAAGGTAGTTGGGAATCGTAATGGGTCGTAGCATTATCGTACGCCTTAGGTAAGCGCTGTCATAGCTGCCCTTGGCAGTATAGGGTAAGAGCTGGACTTTGTGAACAGTCTTGTAGATGTTTGGGCTGAGCGCGCTAATGAAAACACCGGTCTGAAGAGAGAGAGTGAAAGAAATCTCATACACTGCTTGTTAAGCGACTTGCCGTTCGTACTTGATACTTGGTACTTATTCAACGACAAGTCGCATATCAGAACTCTGACGTCGCACGTCCGCACCAACCTGCACCAATTTTGCTTTTCCATCGGCGCCGGGTTTGCTTGTATGCTCCCGGATCCTTCGTCTAGTGAGTAATTAGTGGCTTGTGGACTGCTATATGCATGTTTGTATATGGAGGAGATATGGAGGAGAAATTGGCAAATTGGGTTAGTTGTTTGATCTGGGGGGTTTGGGCTTTTGTGTGTGTGTGTGTGTGTGTGTGTGTGTGTGTGTGTGTGTGTGTGTGTGTGTGTGTGTGTGTGTGTGTGTGTGTGTGTGTGTGTGTGTGTGT